>NW_023276667.1:0-780 GCF_013357705.1 Chelonus insularis
CATGTAGTGCACTAGCGACCAGTGCCCTATTTATATTTGGTTAATTAGCCCGCGCTCACCAGAGGTCATTCGAGGTAGTGTCATTAGAAGTGGGGTCATCCTCATGACACCACATTCATCTGCAAAAATTGAATAATATCCTCTCTTGGCTTCTGGACGCCGGCCTGGCAACACAGCTACCAGACGATACTTCTTCACACCTATCTCGTTGGAACTTTCTGGAACCTAAACTCCTTGGCTTTGATCTTGGATGTTGTTTGGGGACTGAGTACCAACCAGACATCCAGATCAGGATTTCACTGATTCTGGAAGGTTAATGGAGCACGTGGAAAAGTATTTTCCCGATTACGGTATGAAGAGTATTAACTATTTTAATCTTAAGTAAATTGTGACCTTGTGGGTAAGCGTGGTTAGGCTAGAAAGGCTATATGACTAAATCATTATAATTTTGTTAATAGAATTGGTTCTCAATTGTTTGCGTTTAACATTTATATGATTTTCTTTTATGCTCATGTACGATTATTATATTTCTTGAGTGATCGAAATCGAATATACATGCTCTCAGTTTCGTTATTTCAATTTTGTTTTTGACTTTCATATTTCTGTATTAATGGGTGTGTTATAAATAAAAATAATAACATTACATTTTGGCGCCCGACGAGTAGGCAAAGACTTACAAATAAAAAAATATAGACTCTAACGACTGAGTTACTTGATATATTATATGATAATTTCGAAATTGATATTGTATAAAATTTATTGTTTTGTCTAATGTTTTTA
>NW_023276668.1:0-100472 GCF_013357705.1 Chelonus insularis
AGTAACCCTGAATCATCGAAATCCGAGAATTTTCATATCTAACCTCAAAAAATGCAAAAAATCGTAATTATGCTTAGATCATACATTTGAGGATGTCATTAGCAAGAGTGGGACGAGACCGATCCCAAACACTGGCTGTTGACTTTATTTTGTTAGATAGATCACGAGATATTTCGAAAAAACGGCAGAACATAAAAATATGCATAACTGCTATGCTGATGATGCTACGGGATTGATCGAGGGCTCATATGAAAGATCTGGACCTGAGTGTTGAATTGGGTTCCCCCTATAGGATAACCCCGTCAAAAGTGCCGTATCTCGCTTAGTTTTCGAGTTATGAGCGTTTAAACGTTTTTTTATGTTTTCTTGGAGCATAGCTTTTTTTCTGCAAATAACTGGTGGGAAGAGAAGTGATTATAGCTATTGTTAGATTCCGGATTGACGTGCCATTTTACTGTCATTTTTATGAATGCTGACTGCATTTCTTCGCTCCTATGTGGACTGAACTTTTAACTGGTCTCTCTTCTCTGGCTGTGTGAAAAAGAAGTTAACAAATAGGTAAGGTAGATTCCTTCGGTTCGCTGGTAAAAACACCTGAAAAGCCATCATAGGTAGCGTTTGAAATTCTACATCGATTTGGCGGGAAATACGGATTTTGAAAAAATAATACGATCGTATTAACTAGTATTAGCGATCGATTACTAATATAAATTTATGCTAACATACCATAAACATATATAGATTTATAAGCTTCTTTATTATATTATGAGGTTATATTTTTTTATGCATGTAGTTATAGGTTCGAAGAAAGTTATCGTAGTTATTCTTAAACATTTACCAAATAAGAATAAAATATTCTAAAGAATTACACTTTATTAATTTTTGTTTATTTTTATCAAAGTATTTGTACTGTCAATTAATTGTTCAAACGTACAGCGTGTTTTTTTATGAAAATGTATTTATTTGATAATTGTTTTATCAAAACATTCAAAGCCTTTTTTCACTAATAACGTGAAAATGAAATGCACATTATATGTAAAAAAGAAAAATCAATTTTTGTTTAATTCTAATTGTTTACATTTAAATGGAATTAAATCAAGTATTAAGTGTAAATGTTGATTATTTAGGCAGCTGATATTTATCATGATTGTTTCCAAAAATTTGGATTTTGTTGTAATCTTCTTTCAAATGTTTCATACCAGCCTTGAACTGATGACAGAGGCACAAAATTTTCTGTAGGATTTGGTACCATTTGTGCCTGAGTTACTGAAAAACTTGAAATATAGTTCAAAAAATTCATAATCATTTTTTGACCAAATTTCAAAAATTCGTTTGCTTTTTCAGTAACTAAATTTGCAGCTTGAGGTTCAATCACAGATAATGGCTCAACTGATATTCCAATTTGAGCTACATGAGATATTTTTCCTATACCAAATATTCCTAAATTACTGTTTTCAAATTCATGGTTTTTTTTCAAATTTGATATTTTAAAAATAGCTGAGGGCTTGACATTCGAAATGTAACCAAGGAACTGCCAGTTTGGAGGAGCATTTGGATCTGGCCAGCTAAAATAAACTGCAATCAAAATATTTACATCAACTAATCAGTATCATTGATGATAATTAATACTTAACATGGATAATAAATGCTTTTTTATAAATTATTTAAATACCTGCACCACCCATTCCATCTGGAAACGGTATTGTACCCGTTAAAAAGATGACAATGTGGTTGACATTGTCAGCATCCGCAACGTTAATTAAAAATTGGTTTTCACTGATTTGTTGAAAGTCAGTTTGAACCTGAATAGAAAATAATTATTTATTTAATATAGTTATTTTTTAGATTTAATTAAAACTTGTGTATTTATCTTAATTTAATCTTTTTAGTATTTGAGGTTAAGTGATAATGCCAAACATGAATTTCAATCAATGAGTTTCTAATAAATAATTATTTTAATACTTACAAGACGACCCGATACAATTATTCCTAACATGATAAAAAAACTTCACAGCATAATAGGTAATACAAAATAATATAAATGAAAATAATTCCAATAAAATCACGTTTTTATATGCTCTGAAACTTGAATATCTTGTTTACATATGAAATTCGATAATATTGATTGATCTTGTTGAATTAAATGTTAATTCCATGTACAGAACAAAGTGTCATAATTTGTTATGAACTGTTTACTAGCGGTGTAAACAATTAGAATAAAAAATTAATGAGACTGTATTTATGAATGAACCATAGGTTAGTTTTATATATAACTATGTATACATTGATGTCCTCAAGTTAGGTTTCGTAGAAAAAATATGCAAAAAAACGCATGTTACAACGAAAAGCCGGTAGCAAATTTCGTAAAAGAGGAGCAACAAAAGGTTAATTAGCATCCGCTGATAAAGAAAAATTAATTAGAGCAGATTTTCAGAAGATGGTAAAGTCTATTTCAAAATAATGACCAACTGAGCTAATGATTCAAGCGCTAGTGTCGATTAGCATTGCCTATAAATTTGATTCTCAACCGTCTTTAGATGAATATCAATCAAAGTAGATCCTTATTGAATTATACAATGTTTATTCCCAAATATATAACAAATATTCTATATAATTTGATGTATAAATAATTAAAATCAAGGTTTCCAGATTTTTTATCAAGTAGGAAGTGCAGTTTAATTTTCATTTTTGAGCTTGAGTAACAATCATGACTTTTACTGTTCTGCTGTCTACCATAATAAACCAAGGTTTTGATTAAACATGAATTTTCCTTCAATTATTCTAAGCTGAAATTGAAAAATTCTTAATAAAAATTAATTGAACTTTAACACAATATTCAATAAGCAGAACATCAACAGTGAATACTAACCAATAATTGATCATTCTCAACGACATCTTGACTATTTGAGATTAAATCTACTATCACACATTCAATATTTGATGTTGAGATAAGTTTCATCGTTATAACTTGTTCAACGAAACGCTTATTCCGATATTATCAGCTATTTTCCGACACGCTGACCATTATGATGACCATCAAGAGTCCATATGCAAACAATGAAGTCAAATTATTTTCTCGATAAATTATTTATGTACAATACACAAAAAAGCAGCACATTACGTACTTGTGTATACATAACAAATGATTCAAGTTATGTGACTGCTGCAGTTATGACTTATTCTCTTAAATTGAACCTATGAAAACCACTGAATCAGTAAATATTCAGTGAATCGCATTACCAATCCAATTCCTGATTCATACAGTGATAGGATTGACACTGGCAATCAGTGAATATTCACTGATTTATTTAAGAGAGTATGTTATGTCTCTAGAAAATAAATAAATGTAGCAGATTTGAATCAAAGGAAGTAAGTTAACTCAAGTATGGAACATAAACCAATTTTTGTCCATTATAGATCCATTATACAGACTCTATTTTTTATTTTTACAGATTGTTCCTGATGGTTTGATAGAAATCAATACTGTTGCTAGAGCAGACTTTCGATCAGTTTCAACAACAAAATATTGCTGCATGTATACTTTTATGAGTTGAATATTATGTGAAAAAAACATAAAATAAACATAAAATAATGATTGCAGAAGTGCATATTGCTGCTCAATTCAGTCCACCTGTCTAATATCTACTCATGCATCCGGTTGACGCGTTAGCATTTCCGGTATGTGGGGGATGAACGTTCTGCGGTGTCCTCGCGGCTCTTATCGAATAAGTGAAGGGGCTAGTACCCTAAAACATTCCACGCTCTAATGCACTTCATGTACCCTCGTCATCTTCGATGTTAAACCTTCCGACCCTTTAAATCGATTTGTTATTGCGACACGCAATTGTTTCGATGATGAATGTCAGAAGGATTATTTTATTGAATTTTTTTCAATTATTATCCAACAATTGTCACTTTTCCAATTCTTTGAATTTTTTGTTTTCATAAAAAAAACTCTAGAAGCAGATGAATAACTAAATCGACTTGTTAATGAAAACTATAAAAATAAAACCAATTTAATATTCTCATAATATTCAGGTAAAGTTTGACATTTTTTACTTGCTAAACTCCCAACTTTTATGTCTCTTTACATCAATAATAGTACAATAAAATAATCAATATCTTTATTTTTCAACATTTTTCTTATGTAAAAAATATAAACAAATTTTGTATGTATATTATATTATCGGCCAGATTGACGTGAGAATAATATATTTGAAATAATTTATTTTCTCTAGGATGCGGAGTATCTAACACCTGGTATCGTGCAACCCCGAGAAAAATGTCCTGAATCCATCGACAACATGTTTCATGCTTTCCCCTAAGTGTCTATTAATTTACACTCAGCGTGAGTGTGAAATCGATTTACAGATGCTTTTGGTTTCTTTTCTCTCGAGTGGTGCTCTCAATCTCCCTATAGATTTGGTATTATATACTGTTGAATAATAAATATCGGGAAGAGTTGTAGCCATTTATACATTCTTTTAGATACTTTCTATATAAGCTCCAGGAAATATCTAATTTACTCTTACATAACAATAATGACGAATACATGTGCAAGTATTATTTTAATATTCAAAGTATACAGAACCGATGCTAATAGCTTATTAGTGGTAGAACGCTGATCGACGATTGCTAAACTAGCTGACATTTAGTGTGAGTTCTCGAACTTTAAATACTACATTGATGATACCCAAGTTCTGATAAAATAAGAAAGTACTGCTTTCAAGGTAGACCATCTATTTTTTGTCAAGTGTATAAAGAAAACTAAAATTCCATATCATCTTTTCAACAAACTATTCTATTAAAAGAAAAGATTGTATATTTATTAATAACAATAGAATTAATAGTATAGATCAATTTTATTGTTGCATTCAATATAAAAAGATAAACAAATAATTTCCAATAATTAATTTACTTAGAAGGTAATTTATGAGAATTTTCATAGAGATGGTAAAATTGTACTTTACTAAGTTATTTTAAGCTGTACAGTTTAAGCCTACGTAGGATAATTTTTATTTAATCTTTTTCTCCACGTATGAACAAAGTAAGTTAATAAAATAATAACTGGCTTTGATGATTTTTAGGTAATATTATTCATATAAATAACGTTTTTTCCAACAGTACTTTACAATTAAAATTTAAATCTCAAAACAAATTAAAAAATTTAACCACACAATAGCCAGAGGGGGGCTGATTCATTATTTTCATAGAGGATTACGTACACAGAGGCGTTTATCACATTCGCAAATCGATCAAAGCTTCGTTCGAATATATATGCAGGCATTGCAGTCGAATAAAATCACATATCCCTTTTATGATGTCTACCACAATCATTCGTTCGTAAAATAATATCTTGTCATGATCATCGCATCTTTTTTTTTCGATTAGATCTCTGGCATTACTTTTATTCCCTACCGGTCCGATTAGACATCACGATTTCATTGCGTGAATTAATAGTCTGTATATTGGTATAAAGGATTCTAGACTTTACATCATTTCATTTTACAGTACTCTACAACAGTGAGAAATAACACCCGGTTGCTTGTAATTCATTACTGACAGGATTCGATTCGAGATCCAACTCTAATCGTTGCTAACTTGATGAACCTCTTGGAACCTTATTCCATCAATTTCCCATTTTGAGGCGTTACTTAGACAGATAGATGCAGCCATCTGGTTCAGGTAATTTGTTTTAGTTTAGTCTAATTTATTATGTGGACTTTTTTGGATTCTCATTTAGCTGAACATACCTAGGTTTAATAAAATAATGATAAAATATAATATTTAAAAAATACTGTTGATAATAACATTAACTTGGAATAAATATCAAGCAGAAGATTAGAATGATTTGGAAACTTTATGAATAATTACAATGTGAACTTCACAGCAAAGCTGCTCTAGTTGAACTAAAAAGTTGTTTGCAAATTTCTACCAGGATAGGAGATTTAGGCTGCACATTAGTGCATGTTATATTGCATCTCTAACAAATTTTGTTTTTAATAAAAAATACATTTCGGTTATGAATAATCTAATGATGTATTTTAGAATAAAAAAAAAAACTTTCTAATGGTGAAAATAAAAATAAGTATAATTTAAAAAATAGGAAGAAAATGAGTTTTTAATTGAATTTAATTTTCTTAGGGAAATAATAAATTATATTGGAGTATTAATTCATGCATGGTTTGATAAAATGAAACATAGCATGTGTTTTATTAATTCAACGATTACAGTTAACCTTATGTTTACGTGCTAACATACAAGTAAATCACGTGAAAGTGTGTTGTGTACGAGTGTTATGCATGATTTTGCTGTTACTATATATTTTATATTTATATTATTATATAATATTATAAGAATATGAGTAGTACGTTTGGAGACAACGGTCAGTAACGTACATGCTACTAGCTGTTAACTAATAATTACAGGTTTCAATTCACCGGCCAAATGTCGTTGATGTGGTTAACCCGTTGCACAGCTTTTACACACGTGTCACACACGTGTAGATAATTTTCATTGCAAAACAAATATTGTTTACTAGTATTTTATTGATAGTTTATTAAAAATGAAGCAATTTTTCAATTAATTTTTATATTTTTAATAATTTACTACTGAATTAGTTTGAAATCTTTACCAGTATACTGTTCTCTCTAAAAATAAATCAATGAATATTTATTGATTGAAATGATAATAATGACTGAAAATAAGTGAATATACACTGTTTTGCAGTGATTGTCACTGATTTATTTTTAGAAAGTAAATTTAGTAAAGAAACGATCAGTTGTTCCAAACCAAAAAATACAATAAAAAATTCACAAAAAATTCAATATTTAAATTATTTCAGTAAAAAAAGTAACGAATTAAAGGAAAGAACTTTCTAAAAATGAATCAGTGATTATTTACTATTTTAAGTGATAATAATAACACTAATTCAAACAATAATACTTTCATAACTACAAAACAGTGAGTATGTTTTATAGTGATTTTTATTAATTTATTTTTAAAAAGTACGTAGAGAGAATTTTTGTATTAATCGTAAGTAAAAATTGGCAAGTGCACGTTTTGATATTAGAAATGCAAATATATCTGTTCAACAGTGAATTTTTAGTTATCATAAGTAATTGCGAAGTGATTTTGAGCAATTATTTTACTAAGACACTTCGTAAGTGTCCATTTTATTTACAAAAATTACGAATTTACCGTCATTATCATTTTTACTTCGAAGCACTTGTCATTTTTCGTACTTACACCTACTAGTGAAAAATTTTCTTGATATAAGTGAATAATTGAAGTTTAATACTTTGTGCTATGAGCTCACTGCAAATCTCACATTTGGAAGTGTTTTATTTCAATGCACTTATAGTATTTCAAAATGATGTCACCTATTTGATTAACATTGTAGTCACTTTTAATGCAGTTGAAAGTGTTTAAAAAGTGATTGCAATGTTAATCGAATGGGAAACGTCATTTTAAAACACTTTAAGTAAATTTAAAGCACTACGATTTGCAGTGTTTTCTCAGAGAAAATTTTTTTTTTTAATAAAATCATCTCTACTCGACTTTGAAGTTGAAATTCAAATTACTAGTATATCATCATCCATATAATCTAAGCCTATTTTTGACGTCAATTTTGTTGCTTTAACAGAATTAAGGTTAAAAATGGGCCTTATAAAATTTATTTCGAACCTTAAAAATATATCAATGCCATACAAACAATGTTATAAAAATTTATGATGACATTGATGATCAAAATAAGATTTTTAGATAAGTTTAAGACATCAAAATCTTCAATGAGATTGATGATTCCCAAAATGGAATTAAATTATAAGCGGCAATTGGAACATCAAAGGAATTAAAGATTTGAAAGTTAAAACTGAACTTTAAATTTACTTTTGGATACAGAAGAAAAAACTATTGCATTATAGAAAAGATATTTTTTTTCAATTTTTAGACGATTCATAGGATGCAGAAGAATGATTGCATTGATAAAATGTTACAAGAATCTTGAAATTCATTTTAAAAAAAAATTTTTACAATTAACGTCGAATGGTCTTTTATTTGTAATTTATTCAAATGAATTTTGAAAAGCTTTCTATTAAAAGTTGTCGAAATCTTCTATTTTTCTTAGCTTTCAACCTACGAACTTACGAGAACATCCCTTATCAGATCGATGAAAAGGCGGGAACGCAACCCCAGCAACGACGGTCAGACCGCCTCTACCAACCCCCGATTGGACGAATAAGGTCAGAGCTTCAACTTCGAACCCGGGCATAGCTACCTATATCACCTCGTTCCTTTTTAACTCCTCGCTATCTCTCATTCTTTGTACGGGAATCGTTGATACGTAAATCGCCACGAGACCGGGAATATGTAACCTCGATTGTTTTAATCTACCAATCAGTTCATCACAATAATCACCAAGTGATCATCTGTAAAAATCATAATAATTATCCACTTAGCACCCATTTGCTAACAATTCATTTCAAATAAACAAACTCAGTTAACTTTCAATACAATAATAATTTAAAAAATTGAATTTATTGAATATATTCAAAGCAAAATGGTTGAAATTTGTGATAAAAATTGTGCTAAATTATTTAAAAATAAGTGATGATAGTATTGGTTGATTATATATTTAAGTAAAAATGATTTATGGAGAAGAAAATTGAAGGAGTTGAGAAAAGCAGTGAACATATTTATTTTTAATTGTTATGAACTTGTTGAAATAATATACGTGCCGATACAGGTTTTTAGATAGATTAGTGTGTAAACCTGTTAGCAATTGTCTACAAGTGTACTCAGGAATCTTTGGCACGTGTCGTTACACGCGGCACGTGTCCATGTTTAAGGATATCCTTAACGGCGCGTGTTGGTGATCTTATCGGTATAGCGATCGCGAGTGGATTCTTGACGTGTTTAAGTGGCTAATGTGAAGGATTTCATTGATGCTATTTACTCATTATTTATAGAAATCTTAATAAAATGTTTAAAAAATACCAAAAAAACATTTATGTGAAAATTTGAAAGAAGTACTTGTCAACGTCTAGTCAGACATCTAGTCTTTTTAAAGTAATTTTTAAATAATAAATAATATTATTATTATATTCATAATTATTATTTATATGTTCAATAATTGTTAAAGAACATTGGAAGAAAAATCATTTTAGTTCATTGTGAAAAGTAATAAAGAAATAAATATCATGATGTATTCCATGGATAACTTGGAGTTAGATATGATGAACCGTCATTATATTTACGACACCCATGGGTTCCTGGGTAATCCTGTGATTCCATCACTTCCACCTCACTGTGGCCCACCTTCAGCAGTCGCTCTTCCACCCATAGTTTCACAAATTCCACCATCACATCCACCTGGGAGTACTGGTAGCTCTAATTGCAGTGAACACTATCCTTTTGATGAAAACAGCAGTGATGATGAGAGTATTTATGGCAGTGATCGAGAAATTCGAACACGAGATACTCATTCTAGAAAGTAAGTTCTGTTTCACAATTTCATCATTTTTAATTTCAGTTGATCAGAATAACTTGATATTTCTTTTCATTTATCCAATTTTGCTTAATAAGTAAAATGAAAAAAGATTTCTTCTTAATTATTCTGTTATTTTTTAACAATTAAATTGTTCTATAATTTAGATAAATAATTAAAGCTAGAAATAATCAACTAAATGACTAAAAAAAAAACCAACAAGTAGCAGTAACCTTGCCTTTATGTTGATACTATGCATGAATTTGATTTCTTCTACTCCAAATCAAAGAGATTTACTTTTAATTTAAACAAAGCTTTACAAAAAGTCATATAAACAATCATTTTTAATGTTCTTAACAGACGTAGTCATGATTGCATGAATGGAGGAGGCGAAGATGAAGATGGTCCTTCGTTAAAACGACCAAGACAAGCTATCCAACAACGCCAAGCTGCTAATCTAAGGGAACGAAGACGTATGCAGAATATAAACGATGCATTTGAGGGACTTAGAGCACATTTACCTACTCTCCCATATGAAAAACGTCTATCAAAAGTCGATACACTTAGGCTAGCTATTGGCTACATAACCTTCCTTACTGAACTCGTCCGAGCTGATAAAGGCAACGATTCCCTTGGCAATGGGACGATATCCAGGTGTTCTGGTCGTGAAAATTCCGAGAAAGTTATAGTTCACAGTAAGTATAATGATAGTATGTTTAGTTACATTTTTCTGATTCAAAGTTTACTGTTTATGTGATGGACTGATGTGCTAAGTAGATAATTATGTTTACTGACAATTTAAAACAGTAAATGATGAGATAGATAAATTCTTGTACTCAACCACCTGGTAAATTATATAATTTACTCAATTTAAATATGAACTCTAACCCCCTCTGACTTGATATTAATGTTCTTTTAACCCCCTCATATGACACTGCATTCTATTGTTAATGAACATAAGTGATATGTTGAACTTCATACTTCCTGTTTCATAGCACTCATAAATTACCATCTATCTGTTTCTTATTAGAATTAAATTATTACCTGGATATTTTTTTATTCTCAGTTTAATAAAGAGTGACATTTTTATCAAGTTTATTAGACAAATAACAATTTAAATATTTTTATTAAACAAAACAAAGTGTTTCAATATTTTATAACGACTAATTATTTGATATATTCTATCTAGGCTATGGAGGCAATCCCTACATCTCTCATTCTCTATCTTGGTCAAGAAAATCTGATATCTCTCCTAACGGTACAATGTTTGCCAAAGTATGGACCCCAGAAGATCCTAGAGTGTCGAAAAATACTAGCAATAATTTCAATAAAATAGATGAAATTGATATAGAGAAGGTTTGGACACCTGAAGATTCTAGATTACCTAAACATGGTGGCGCTAATAAGTTTGAAAATGTGGAAATGCCAAAAGCATGGACTCCAGAAGAATCTCGTGCCTTGAAGAACAGTTGTCTTAATACTAATGGCATGGAGGTAGCTAAAACATGGATGGAAGATTCATCATCAAGACAAGGTTCGAAAGAACGCGTATCTGATATTGAAAAACATCGAACACTTGATTGTGTTGTTTTACAAGCATAGGACATATAGAAATAAGGGTGAAACTTATAATTAAAGTGACAAATGTGTTATTTAGTTTTTAAGTGATAATCAGTCGAGTGTCATCAGCATACAAGGTCAAAAAAGTCCTCAACTTTGAAAACTAGTTTAAGTGTAAAGCAGTATTGTTGTTATAATATTAATATCATTCGGTATTATGTTGAAATTAGCCTTTATAATACAAATACCAAAGACTTGGATTGAAAGTTAAGAGTGTTTTATTGATCTCTAGAGTCTTCAGAAGTTTTATAAAAGCTTAAAAAACTTTATTTTCAATTTCAATTTGATTTATAAATTCTTTGATACAGTATAATAAACAACAATGGCAGTTCAAAACCAATAATTATTGAAATAATATTATAAAATGAAAAATTTTTATGTAAAATTACTTCCAGCATATCATTAATCATATCAGAGTGAAAAAGCTAACAATGTGTCAATATGATGTCCAATAACTTCTGAATGTATAGTGCAAATAATTGTTCTGAACTCAATGTTATCAAGGACTCTAGAGACTGAAGTATAAATAAAATAGTCTAGTCGATTATCTAGTCCAGTATCATTATTAAAAGATATTTTTATTGTAATTTATGAAAATAATGTGGTAATTATTTCTCATCTGAGTATAAAAACAAATATAAAAAACCATCACAGTTAAATCCAACATTAATGTTCATTTTAAATATTAAATTAAGAAAAAATTATTGCTCAAATTATTTGTATTCATTTCATTTTTTGGAAATTAAAATGATACAATAGATGAAAAGAATGTAATTATCAACAATGTAATTATTGTAAATGTCAAACTCCATTCATTGTAAATAATTCATTAGTTTTATTTATTTAAAGTTAAAATGCATTTAAAATAAGAATTGATTTATTATAATAAAAAAACCTAGTAATTGTAAACATTACCATGAACTAGTATCATGAAAAAGTGTTAATAATAAAAGTTAACAACTTTTGTACAATTCTGTCATGATAATTTCTTAGATGAGTTATGTAGAATTATCATAAGCCTGAAGTTGCTACGTCATTGGCACTAGTTAAAGATAACAAAAGCCTAAAAGCTCTTGTGAGTGAGTTTGCAGTTGATCGAGATAGAGAGGATAGGAAAGAGCTTGGGAAATTCAAGATGGCCCTGCACCTGCGTGTTCTACAAAAGCACTATCAAACTAGCAGGGTTGTAGAGTTCAGTAAAGGGGCGGGACGTCAATATCGCGGCGTCGCGACGCCAACAACACAGAAAGAGATAGTATATGAGAAATTGTAATGGCGACGACGGCTGCAGCTTTTCCCACACGTATCTTTTATCCGTACAAGCTCTCTTCTCTTACTCACTTGTTACTCCTATAATCCATCGGTTCAAGTTAAATCAACTTACTCTTTTCCTGCGTATTCAACTTGTCATAACTTTAATTTTGTCAGTTTATCAGTGTACGACTGACCCACCGATCTACATCTACCTATATGTCACTATCATTTCTTTATAGAGAACAAAATATCAACAGAAGTCATTTGCTTATTAATCCTTTTATTTAACATTAATTATAATTAATTATTCGATTAAGTCTAAGAAATTGTTTAAGAATATATATTCGAAATTAGAAGGAATTTTTTTTTTTTTAAAATAAGCTTTTTTAAAATTTAAAAAGTCTTCTTGGTTAATGATAATTTTAATTTTTTATTCTTTAGTAATTGAAGACATGAGTAAATAAATGTGTTATGTCGCATTTTTATAAGCTGTGGTTTTTTCGCTTATATAAGTATATTTTTTGGCGAACAATATTTTGTAATTAAAATTTTAATAATTAATATTAATAAGTAATATTTTAATTTAAAATACTTCTTGTACTAAAAGTAGTAACTTTTTAGATACATGGAAGTGTTTAAAAAGTGACTACATTGTTAATCGAATGGGTAACGTCATTTTAAAATACTTTAAGTGTTTTAAATTAAAACACTTCCACATTTGAGATTTGCAGTGGTTACATAACGCCTTGATTCACTCATGTCTTCAATCATTATATTAAAATCATTTTTGTATTGAATTCAAAAACGAATTCTTGAAATTCAATTATTCAATTTTTATTTATGATAAATTAATTTAATTAACTAAATCAAGTTAATATTTTTACCAATAAAAATCTTACTTTATAGATTCATTATTTTCTTTACTTGCATTTAAAAAAAAAACTTTCTTGATGAATAAAATACAATTCCTATTGAATTTTATATGGAAAACAATCAAGTATTTTAATCTTCAATATTTTCTAGACTTTATAAAAATTTATAGTTTCTTATAAAAATATCCACATAATAAATTTGCTCTAATAATTTACTGGACTCAATAACCATTCTATTTTATCTTTAAAATGAAGAGCATCAGTAGTCTTTCAATTCATTCCTCCGAATGTCATATTATTCATTTGTTCATACATTAAAAACTAATTGAATGACAATGTTAGCTCAGCTAGAATTTGCTATTCTATGTAAATAGTAACCGGACACTTTTTTTTAATTAAATAAGACTAAAAAACATGATAACATGATTCATTACTACAAATTAAAACAAATAAAACTCCCTTCTAATAAGTCTCTAAACAATGATCCAGCTTTCAAGTAAGAAGAAAAATGATTCCAATACAAGTCAATCTATCATGCATAGCAATTTTGTAATTTTCATTCGTCTAGCTATTCCTGCTTTGTATCATGACAATATTGTTCCTAATTGCCCACAAATCGACGAATCGCCACCCTCTTCTACTTGGGCAGCATAATGCAAAAGTGCTATGCTGACAAACACAGTAGAGGGCAACGATAGGTTCCACATTGCCCCCTGGGTCTCCATGCTCCACTAACACCACCCGGGCCACGTTTAACTCAACTGTTAAAAGACCCTTAGAATATGGATTCAATTACACCTCATTGTATGTTCGTGTCTATAAACAGGGGTGTTTTTACAGCTGATAGTGGCCCATGGCATACAGGAAAGTAGTGGAAATGGAGAATCAACGCTTGCTCTTATTTCAGTTTGCTTCTAAATGGTTGATTAGTTACTCAGATCTCCAAGTAACTCTTTTCCTATTTCGACTGATGTACTCGAGGAAGAACTTCCAGCAAAAATTGATACCAAATATTAAAAAATAGAAATGAGTATTTTATCAACTCGAGGGAATCAACTATTAGTATTTTTTATTCTAATTGGAGAGATTCTAGATAAAGCTTGATTGACGTCATCTATAAAGTTGAAAATGAAGTGATAATTGTTGACTAAATAGACAACTGATAAGAGTAGGGGCTCTAGAACACCTGTGTTAGTTCTTGATGATAAAATGAAGTGTTGAAAATTTTATTTTATAGAATTATTTTTAAAAAAATACTTTGATACAATGATAATAAGATGAAAATTTGATAAAATAGTTCAAGTATATAACTCTTCTGGATACGGTACGTTAAAGCTCGGCATAGATTTGGAATTAATACTTTATTTGTGTGTCACTCCAGCTGCGAGGATCAACACAAGTGTCGGTGCTTGTTCTATCGCACCCTCTCTTTACTATTCTATAGACATAATTCTAATGCTCTACGGCAGCTAAGGCATCAGAAATTTCAGTAGATCGAGCACCCTCTTAAAGAACGATAGAACCGTACGGATCGCTAATTTTCATGGTATTATAATGCAACATAAGCCACAATGTCCGAGCCGATTATTTTCAAATCCTATGCACTAGATCAAATATTCACACCTTTTATCAAATACATACAGATGTGTTGCGGTTATGATTATTATTATTTAAAATACCTTTTTTTAAAAATGAATTAATTTTATTTATTAATCATATTATTATTAAAAAAAAAAAATTATTAAAATTTTGATTATCAACTATCAGCTCATTAAGTGAAATGATTCAACTTTAGTCAGACAAATATAAAAAATTCAAAAAAACTCCTCACTTATAAATATAATTATCCATTAATAATTAATTAAATAACTATTCACTTCCAAAATTAGTATATCATTCCATAATGACAATTTTTTCAAGAAATGACTCGACACAAATGATTGAATAAAAACCCAAGAGAGCATTCAAGTAGACCCTTCTTTGATACTCCACTGTCATCACAAATCCCCTGGAGCAAAAATCGAATTAAATACCTGGACAGCTGCACCCCAGGGGTCCAGGAAAGAGAGTATCAAAAGAGAAAGAGAGGAGAAAAAAAAATAAAACGTATGGCATAATAATACTTGTATGATTATATGTATACTGTATACATTGTATTGTGTTGAATAGGATGTTAAACCCCAAGGATCTTAAACTCGCTTTAGCGCTTACAGTCTACCGTAAAATCACCCCGCGATCTTTATTATATTGCAATTATCTGTGTTAAACCCTTCGGAGTGATGCAGTCTGCGGGACAAAGGGGGGATTATTTGACAGTGCCAACATGTGGGGGGAGACATATTGGATTGAGGAACCTGTCTACACTCATGTTAATGCGCTAGAATTGAGACGATTTAAAAGAGTTAATTGTATATTAATTTACTAAACTTTTAGAATTAATTTCTCTATTAATCTTAGATATCATTTTTTATGAATGTGGTAAATACTTTTATCATTCCAAAGCATAATAAATTTATCAAAAAATATTTTAAGATAGTTTTTCATCAAGTTTATGCATATTTGACTTGATTTAAGTCTTATTCAAATGCGAAAAAGAAGTACATATTCAGATAAAAGTGTGTCTGTTTATAAGTATTAGTATATATGTATATACAGATATAAATATATAACATAGAAATCGTGAGAACATATCACCTGCGACCTCGGCTCTCTGC
Organism: Chelonus insularis; assembly: GCF_013357705.1. Taxonomy (NCBI): domain Eukaryota; kingdom Metazoa; phylum Arthropoda; class Insecta; order Hymenoptera; family Braconidae; genus Chelonus; species Chelonus insularis. Next base: position 15,948 of record NW_023276668.1, read on the forward strand.
AAATCGATATACAGAAAGTTCGCGTTGAAAACTCTACTCATCGCGTGTACAAATCACTTGTGCGTGGATTTTTAGTTCAAATCTCTCTTTTCAGTTCTTTAGTTAACATGTATAATATATTATTAGTTATTTTTAATTAGATCATTCTTTGTTTAATTTTTTTTAATTATCATGTCATACTATTATCTGTGACTTGTGATGTAATTACTGTCATGATAAGTTATACTGGTGAACTTATTTACAAAGAACTATGTTTTTTTTTAATGTTATTGAAAATTTAAATACACAGATGAATGGTAACTGAAGCTATTCTTATCATTGGAGATTTATAAAGTGAAAAGACAGGCTTTCTATGATGAAAAAAATTGAGCTAATAGGATTTTAAATGTGCTCGATCGAATTTTTATGCTAGATTTAACTTTACACTCGCGATCTTTATCAAGAGTTAAAGAAATCAACCCCTCGATTTATATAAGTATTTTTTTTCAACTTATCGTACATTTTAAATTTTCAATGTATTCGTTTTTTATCATTGACTTGTTTTTTTTACAATATAATCATTTATAATTATCTAATTTTGCATAAATAAAATAATGATATGCAACATCATAAGTTGTAGTGTTAGAGATTAATTTAACCAAATTTGATTAATTTTCTTAATAATAATCTCAGATTAATTTGTTTAAAATAATAACATTAAAATATTCATTCTTAAGTAAAAAGTATTCATTTATAATATGATTGAACAACAACAAAAGTTTATTTTCAATCATTATGATAATCTTTAAATGTTTAATGATATTCAGATGTTCATAATACCAAAAAATATTACGTTCTAATGAGCTTAATTTTGGAAATCATTATAATGATTACTAATAATTTATAAGACTCGAAATCACTCCTACTAAAAATATAAATTAGTTGTCTATTAAAATATTAAAAGAAAATCATTTATATAAATTATTTACTATAAGATAATCATACTCATAATAGTTCTAAGTATCTGCATTATCAATTACTTAACGATCTAATTAAATACATAATAAATAAAATACAAAAAAACAATGAAATTATTAACATGAATATTGTTTGGATAGTTTATTATTTAACTTGATTTTATGCACAGTACATTACAAAATTATGTTGCACAATAGGTCACTTCTCGATCTAGTTATAGTCTCAATCAATACAATATAAATAATATATGTTTGACTCATTTATTCAAAATAAATTAAATATTGAACAATAAATAATTGATACTTGAAAAGTTTTTTCTTGTTTTATTAATACCAATTGTTGATAAATTATTTATGTTTTTATTCTTTTTATGAAATTAAAATCGAAATGTGAAACTACTTGCAACATATAAACAGTTTTTTTCAATGTCTATCATGTTCTCCATTTTATTTTACATATTAAATGAACACTAGCGAACTATCTCATCTATATCATGAAATATTACAATTTTCATTTTCTCTATTTTTTAATATCCTGCAAAATTTTATATACGTAAAAATTGAACATTAATTATCAATTTATTTTTATTTATTACAAGATAATATTTTACTAATTTAATCATTACTTTGTTAAAAATAAATTTGCATGCCGGACTTGATAATTTGTCAATTGAATTTATATAGTTTTTAAATCATAATAGATATCAATAATATCTACATAACTACCAAATTATTTTGCAACGCATTATTATTTCTTATTTATTACTTTATAACAAATAGTATAAAAATTTTCATAATGCATTTAATCATCAAAAAAGCATAATAATAAAAGTAAAAAAAAAAATACAAAATTTTAATAATAATAATAACTAATGTAATTGATTAAATGCAAGGAATTAAATTTTTTCAATATTTTTCATGTTTATTTCTTTTTTTTTTTTTTTGGAATATTCTTTATGCTTGCAAAATTGTTACAAACGTATATTAATTTGTTCATTTGACCTCATGTCTGAAATCGAGACCCTACAAGATAGCAAAAATTTGGCACAATTAGCGGTGAAAAAATAGTTGCCTTTTTCATTTATTATTCATTCAGTGATTCACAAATATTACTTTTTTTCCATATTTTCTTTTCTCTTTATTTATTTATTTATCTTTTTTTTTTTTTTTAAACTTATTTTTAATTTTCATTTTTCTAAATAATTTCTGGTCTCTTATGTTTTATCTATCAAGTATCTAGGCTTCGATAGTATCTAAAAGTACAAAATCTTATGAATTATAGTAGAAAAAAGTTTAAAAAGAAATAAAACATTATAGAAATTTGTATTTTTCAATGTTTACTATGTTCAATAATATTCAATACTTATTTTTTGTTTTATTAAATTACATTTTATTAATTAGAGAATGTTATTTCGAAATATTTTCTTATCCTCCTTATTTCTTTAGGGTAATCCGATTCCCTGAGTGGATTCATCATTAATTTACTATTGAGAAATATTTGACATTATTTTGTATCCTGTAAGCTCGACTCGAGGTCTATTTATTAACATTTCTAGGCCCTGATCATGTTTATATATATAAATGTATTTATATAATACGACAAATTACAGTTTTAGAGAAATAGTTGCAAATTTACGTTTAATTGTATTTGCGCCATTAATTTAACCTTAAATAACTACAATTTTACAGCGATCAAGTCTTTTGATTATGTCTCATTGATGTAATTATGATTTATAGACGACTAAGTTAGGTAACTTCTTACAATTTTTATAAGATATAAGATTTTACATTTGAGCTTTCAGTATCAAAGTTTCATTACAAATGTTATAATTAATGAATTGATAAATAAATTATTAATTATTTACTTGCTGATCATAATAATTTTTTGTTTTTTTAATTTCGATATGTTTTCTGTATTACAATAAACCATAATTACATCACTATTAACAGTTATAGTTTAAAATAATTGGCGCTTTTTTTGCTTTTCTTTGGTTGTTTCCGTGTATAATGGAATATTTATTTTTTGGGTATATCAAGTGAGACACTAGAATGTTTATTTGAAAAAATATACATATGTTTAAATTTATGATTATTGATCAAAAGTACATCGCAGTCGCCGGCTTATTTAAATTAAAAAAAAAAAAGGATACATATTTATTTTTGAAATAAAAAAGATATATTAAGAAAAATCATAATTCTCGTAAGAAAGATTTCTCCTTGAAATATTTAGCTTTAAATATTATTTTGTAAAATAATATTTTCAAATTAATAAAATATGTTCAAAATAGAACATTATGAATGATCTAATTGTATCATATTATTGTAATTATTATTACTTATTAGAGCCTTTATTTATTGACTAATATTACAAGAAATGTTACCTTTGAGAATTTATCATTTTTCTGTTGTTGTTTTTTTTTATTTCAAAAATACTGTAAAAATTTCTCGTAATTAATTAATAATTTTAATACAATAAAATAATTAACCTTGCAGGAAGAGTCATCATAGAGAGATCCATGTCAATATAAATATACAGTTCGATAATTCTTCTAAATAAATTTAAATTATTATTAATTAAACGATTATTTATATTACACAAGAAAAAAATGATCAATATATTTTATTTAAATATGGCCCAAGAAAATCATTCACAATCCTCGACGGATCATATTTATCTATTATTAATTGTTAATCAATATAATTAATAAATCAATTCATTAAAAAGATCTTTAATATTCCACAATTAATAATAAATTTAAAACTGTAAAAAATATATCAGTATAAAATAGAGTGTAAATAATGAGGATATGTATAACAAATCGCCTAGGCGGCGTGGAAAGATGCAGAATAAATTGATTTGTGTTATCAAGAACAAGTTTCATAATTTAAATATATAAACCATAATTCATTTATGATTTATAAGTCAATCAGCTTGTTAGATATCAGGTATCTTATTGGAATATGAAATCAAAATAATAGGATGAATCTAATTCAAAATGAAAAAGCTCAACACCATTTGATCACAGTAAGGCTAAAAATAGGATGTAAAGTCATATCAATCTAAGAAAGAAGAAATAAAATAGGGATGTAGAGTACATGCTTAGTTATAAATTGCAAAACTAAAAGAAACTATGCTAAAGAAGATATCAGACATGAACATGTAAGACATCTTGATTTCAAGTTACAGGAATCTTTAAAAAATAATTATAGCAAAGAGACTTGAATATATCAATCAAGTGCACTCAGAGTTACTTAGGTGTCTTCTTCAAGGTATCAATAGGTCTGTTGATATACAAGAAAGAATAAATAATTTTAATCTGACTCTAAAGAATGATGTGAAAATTGTAGAAAATTATTCAGTATTTTGAAGTTAATGATCAATTGAATGAATTGATCAATTAGTTATATTTTTAATATTAATATAAAACATTGTTGTTATTTATTATTTTATCTATATTACATGAAGATTTTCTCAGCCGAGGTCTTTCAAAATACTCTTAATTGCATGTTAGATTACTATGAAAAACTAATTGTCTAATTTGGAGCAATGATAACAATGAAATGTGATATTTAAAAAATGACACATTTCATTGTAACAATTGCAGAAATATTTTATTTTTAGTTTTTTAAAATCAACCTAATTCACAGCTCTTATTAGTGGAAGGCAGTGCTTGCGTGTATTTCTTTTAAAAAAAGATCATTTAAAATTAACATACAATTATTTAGTGTTACCTACATTATGCTTATTTTTTTCTTTTACTAGAACTTTTTACATTTTTACTGCATCTGTACAGTGCGGCTGTGCGATGTTTAGGTTTATGTTGAGAATATTAATTTAAAGCCAGAAAAAAATTTTTTTTTTCACTGTTATGAACAAATTTTAATTTTAGTTAATTAAAATTGTTATAATAATATTTTTAATGGTTTATTAAATTAATATTCTCTCACATTCCCACGAACTTATGGGTAAAATTATTTTCATTCAATTATTCATTTTTATTTTTATGTAAATCTATGGTTTTTTTTATTGCTATTTTCATTATAATTGATTATTTTACAGCCTACAAGTTTGTACATGTGTAAGTCTGATGTTCACATCTCAATGCCGCCACTGAAAAGATTGTCTTCGTTGTTTGCCAATGCCCAATACGATGTAGTCAAGAAATTTTTTTTATTTTTTGTTATAAATTTTTTATTTTATTTATTTCTGTCAAAATACTTCATTATTTTTTCTACTTTTATTCAAGTTTAAATTTTTTAAAAAAAATGATAAGAAAAATTATAAAGTCTCAAAAGACCAAATATATACACATCAATAGTTTTAGACCTAAAAAAAATCTTTTGTTTCATTAAAAAAAAAAAAAAACAAATATTTACGTAAATATTTGCAATTGTTTACTAAAAATTGATGTTCAAAAATATTTAGTCCAGATACAGATATTGTAAAAAAATTTTTATGTCATTAATTAACTTAACTGTAAATGGCAGTTCAATAGTACTTTTTTCACTATATATTAAATCATTTTTACAGAATTCTGACACAATAAAAATATGTCATTCTACTAATTGTGATTTTTGTCATTATTTACTAATGGTTATTGTTTATAAAACAATTGTGTCAGAACATTGGCATTGATTTAACAATAAGAACACATAAGATATCCAGCTTTCAAGCATTTAAACGTTCATATCCCTCAAAAAAATATATATTAATAATGAAAATAATCCTATCATAAATCCATCGGGCAAATAAGATCAGAGTAAAGAAAAAAAAAAAACAAAAAAAATTAACTAAAATGATTGAAAACAATATTGGCTATTAATCAAGCCAAAAAAAAAACGCAATAGCGTTTTAAATAAACGTTGAAAGTTAACAGAAAACTTAAAATAATATTCACAAAATTGCCTAATTAAACAATAATGTTTCAACAACTAAAATCAACTTAATTGATTTTTACTAGCGAAACAATTGAGTCGCGGTAAATATCAACCGATTTGCGATAAAATAATACGAATAATATTTAATAAAAATTAATAACGTTAAAAAAAAAAAAAAGAAAACAAAGTTTCTTACTTTGTATGCTGCGATATCGCATGTGAGCTGTGTAGTGAACTGCATAAGTGTGTTGCATCCGTGGCACCATCAACACCACCAGAATCCCAAGCACGTTATTTACCTTCAGCTCGGTTTACTTGGTGGTCCATGAGTAGGTCCATGTAAGTGTAGATTATGTATGCTACCTACTTGATTACTGGTAAGACTGGACATCGTTGGTTGGTACATCGACATGTAACTGCTTGACGACTGTGGCATTGACCTAGCAAGTATTGTGATGATTCGTTGGACATAAGGAACGGCTTGGGCATGTAGTGGAAGAAGAGCCCCCACGACGACGACGTGGTCGACGACGAAGGAAGTAGAAAAACAATGTGAACCGCGCTCTCTTACCTCGGTACGCCGCGTAGTGGTTCCGGTGTTGCTGATGAATTTCTCACGACTCCAGAGCTATTTGCATTTGCAGGTGACACGATGTTACTTGGTTGACCTTGGTGATATGCACTCGTCGCTGGACTATGCCTAAAAAAATTATTTATTATTAATAATTAAACTTTTTATTATTTATCAACTACTTTTAAAAAAAAAATTAAAATAAGAACTTGAATTAACTAGATTTATCTTGCTAATAAATGTTATTATATAAATAAACACAGTTTTAATGTTTAAAATTTATTTATGATTTCACAATGATCTCATTTATACTGTAATGTAATTGGAAAGTAACTTCAAGTCTATTTGTGGATAATTTACCTTATTGTAGGACTGGGTTGTGGAGGTACCATAGATCCTCTATGAGAATATTGTGAAATCGAGGCTGCTGCAGGTGGTGAAGGATCTGGCGGTAATCCATTCTCTAACGGCGTTGAATGTCCACTTGAACTAGAGTGTGGTAAATACGCATTATTCACTCGAGAATCACGATTTACTCGTGATATCGATGGAGCACCAGCTGCTATATCAGGATGAGGAGCGTTTGGATGCGATTGATTAGCGGATGGATGAATATTATTAACTATAATGAAAGAAGAACATTAATTATACTTTCACTATTTCATCAGGTTTCTTGATTAAATATTCTTATTTTAAATCATAATTATTAATAACTATCAACTTAATCAAAATTCCTAAGAATACTATTATTATTTCATTTGAAAATATAATACTTATCTAATTAAATTCATTTTACAATATTTATGCACTTTAAAATTTTTTTATTCATAGTAAAAAATGAATTTTATGTTTCACTCACTTGAATGTGTACTTGGTTGGGTAGTGAGAGGTATCGCTAATCGAGCATTGACAGCTAATAAGTGATCTCTTCGCTGTAAAAGACTATTCACATGTTCTTCTAATCGTAGATTTTCTGCTCTTAGTTGATGCAGACAAGAAAGAAGTGATGCAACTAGAATAAAAACATTCTTCATTATATTGGAAATCTTAAAAAATTAAATATAAATTGTGTTTTATTTGCCACGAATCTGTACTGCTTTTTTTTTGCAATTTTACCATGCATTCTTTAATAAGAAGATTAAAATTATGTTAATTGCAACAAATAACACAAGTGAATAGTTTAAATGTTTTGGCAATATTTTTGAAATCCAATATTATTATAGAGATTGTTAATAATTATTTAAAAAACTGTTTCCATATGTAGTTATTAAACTTAGTTAATCATGCTAAAAAAAAAAATTCTAAATTTTACTAAATATATTCCCAGTATTACTCAAAGCCCATGCTTAAGCGTGTGTTTTTGCCGTACACTCACTATCAAAGTGCTGAGCCTGTTCCATCAAAAACTGACTCCCTTGTTCCCACTGCCTTTCAAGAAGTTGGTCAAGAGTCTGTGGTATTGCACCTCCTACTAACGTCCCAGCTGTAGAGTTTGGACTGGAATTGGTATTACTGTTTGTCGAAAATACTGAAGCAAAGGATGTGGGTCCATGTGTCGTTGGCTGATTAGAACGTATCTACCATTTAAAAAAATTTTTATAATAAAAATTATTTTCATTTTTGATTCTATTTTACTATCATCCAATTTCATTTTTATTGTTTGTGAATGAACGCAATAATTATCAAACTATTATCATATTAACAAAAAAAAAAAAAAATTGTAATAACTATTATCACTACTCCAATAAAATAATGTAGTAATATAGATATAACAAAAAAAACTTGCCGACGCAATAACCCGACTGTGTAGTTGTGGCCCTACTAAAGTCGTTGATGAATTACTGGCTTCAGTAAATATTGAATGGGCCTCCAATTCTTGATTAAGCGTATCAGACATTTTTTGTGCCATAGTTGACGATGGATTTAACTGATTGCCTAACATGTGTGGCGCACTTACTCCATTTTGGAATCTAGAGCCAAAATAATTTATACATTTTAATTACAATAATGATTAATAGTCGATTAGTTTATTTATATTAGAAGAGTTTTATGAGAAAGCTAATATTTTCTGAATAGATTATATTGAGATTAATTAAATTCTAATTATGCACAAATTCTATTGATTTCTACAGTCAGTTGAATAAGTTAATAAGTTGAATAAACTATTCATATTTTTGTATAAATAGATTCATGAAGATTACTGAGTTAAATATTAATTTTAAATGTGTGGTTCATTTTTGAAAGATTTAATAAATTAGTATTCCTACGAATAAATATTTAAGAAATTAGAACCCATAACAATATCTTACAATTTAACATCCTTTTCTTCCTTAGTATTGTTTCCTATAGCTGTAGGTGTAGTAGATACGGACGGTGTAGGAGTAATTGAATCACGGCCTCCAACAGTTTTTTTCTTTCTTCTTCCTGGTCCAGTACTACTCATACTTTCAGAACTCGGACTACTCGGCGGTGAGTCTTTAACTACAGGTCTCATGGCATTCCCCGAAGAACCAGAATTGACGCTACTAAAATGCCCAGTACCTAAAGTAGGTCCTTGAATAATAGAAGGTACTGGAGCGACTGTTAGTGTTGGTGGTGGTGGTGTTGGATGATTATTTCTACCAAGACCACGTTTAGATGTTGTCACTATAGCACTGTTACTAGTTGAAGTGGCAGTTGATGAAACAGGCAATGGTGGTACTGGTAGTGGTTGACTATTTGATGATAAACCTCGTTTCGTTTTTCTGACTTTGTCCTGCTTATCTGTCGATTGTGATCTATAAATTCAAGATAAATAAAGTATTAAGTTTATTTTCTCAACTATGTGCTAATTTTTTAAATCAAGATTTCTCTTTAATTTATTACCATTCAATTTTACACTTACATGAAAATCATTTTAAATGATAGTAAATCACTATTTAAAGATTTAAAAAATGGAAAAATAATGAAAGAATGATTAAATATTAAAAAAATTAAATAAATGATGTTATTTCTTGTGTATTATATTCAAAGAAATTGCTATAAAATGATTTAGAAATGGAGTAATAAAGATTCTACCTATATGATGAAAATAGACATTCAGTCAATTATTTTCGTGGTGAGGTAAACAACTTTCTAATATTTATAATAATATCAAAATAAATAATTATTATGAAAAGATAAATATAAAATTACTTGATATAAATAACAAAGATGACAATAACATTTCTATTTACTCCAATTTAACCACGTGACATTATTTTTAATCGAAGTCTGGTTTTGTTGTCTGAACAAATAAATTAGTTATTGAAATAGAGTGTCAAAATTTAAATTGACAAATAAAGTAATCTAATTTATCTATAATAACTGGTAAAAGTAAAATAAAAATCTGAAATAATCAATATTAATATAATTATTAAAATAGAAACTTAATTAAAGTGTTGAAACATGTCATTTAAAATAATGCTCGAAAATGTAAATATGACATTTATTTATATTAATAAATAATAGTAAAAGAAATAATAATCAATTAAACAAGTAATGATTCGGAAATGAAAAGTAAAAAAAAAATTATGTGAATAAAAAAAGGTTCTTACAAATAGTTTTTTTGGATGATAAAAGTTGATGAATAAACAATGGAATATATATATATACACGTCAATATTACTGAGTAACATCTAAAAATGATATTCTTAATACTATTATTAAATAATCTGAACATTAAAATGACCTCAAGTGAACTGAAGTGCTTAATAGTACCACTACTGCTATAAACACTGCATTTTTAAAACAGGAAACAAGATTTTTACAACATTAAATGAATTCAAAAGTCTTTGAATTAATATAATTATTGTTTTATCATTTAATTGATACATCACTAAATGTTTTTATAACTTCAAAACATAACTAACGAACAACACGAAGTGATTATCACACGTTAAAGAGGTTAGATAGACTTGCTTGTTTACCCCCCACGTCAGCCATTTCTAATACCAGCTCACTGCACTCTCGAAAAACCGTGTCGATACCTCGAACTTTCTCGAATCATTTCGCGCCAATTATGTTTAAATCGCACAACTTCACGATGATTTTGCAACATAAATCAATAATCTATTGTTTATTTTTATTAAAATCAAATAAACAATACTATTGCTGCACATTTTTAAAATATTTTTAACTTATAAAACAAAAGAACTATTATAAAAAAAATAAAATTATTTAAAAATGAGTTTAGTAACGCTATTCAATAAAATAATTGTGTAAACATTGGATTAAAATGTATTATAATGGTTATAACATGAAAGAAAAAAAATATTAGAATATTGATAGAAGATATGTGTAAATCAGAATTTTGTTGATGATTTAACCTAAAAGTCTTACCGTGATCTTTTGGCAGGAACATCCCCGGAAACAAATGATTCTGAATTAGAAACAGAACTAGATCGGTTATCACTAATGACAGCGGCAGTGGTCATACTCTGTTGTAATTGTTGATAAAGAGTAGGTGCACTTGTCACAACACTTTGTACAAAATTAGAAGTAGCTGTCAATGGTACAGATACAACAATACTTGTTGAAGTAGTTGTAAGTGATTGCGTTGATTGAGTCTGAGCTATTGACATAATCACTGGTGTCGTCGTGGCTTCTGTTGTAATAGGAGCATTGGGAGTTAAAACTGGAGGACTATCAACTTTCAGCTGAAAATAAAAAATAATTTCTTATTTCATTCTGATCATAATCAATTGATACTTGGTAATTTGAATTGACACCAGCAATTGGAGTTTGTAAAATAATGATTGTCTTTGAATTTTATTTACCTTCTTCGATTTCTCTGGCTCCGATGTACTGCTAAGACTAGTTGCTTCAGTTACCGTAGGTTGAACCATATTACTTGACGTCGGTTGTACAATTGAACTCACCGCCACAACTACTGAACCGCTTGCTTCAGAACTAACAGAATTATTCGAATTTTCACTACCCAATACCGTTGGCGTACGTGCACCAGTCTTACGCTTCTTGGTCGTATGACTTGAAGACTTAATAGTTGATGATGAACTTGACTTGGATTGGCTACTATTTTTGTGTGCCAAGTTTGTGGTTGATCCAGACTTAATCGCACTTGTTGCTGAACTTGAACTTGCTGGAGTACCACCATTTCCACTATTACTACCGTCATGGCCAAATACACTTTCCGATTGAGTAACGACAGTTTCTACAAAATTTGAAGTTGTAAATTTACTCGATGCTGATGTCTGATTAGCATCCTTTGGAGTATTACGACCACTACCACTTTTATCATCAGCAATTCCATTGACATCTAAATTGGGACTAGCATTGGATTTGCTCTTCGAACTTGACGTTGATGATTTTGAACTTGAACCCTTACGCTTCGTTGTCGAAGTTGTTTTTAAGGGTACCTCCGCTTCCTTCTCGGGAGAGGAGTCTGACGATCCATTATCTGCTGGAATCGGTTTATACGGTGGAATTGTTTTTACATTTCCACCTTTTTTCTGTAAAGTAATAAAATTTATTAAAAATAATACATTAATAATAAATACTAGTTAATAATTCCTTGTTTAAGTAAACAAAAATTACTTTTATTTATATAATTTTTTTAATTTAATCATTTTTAAATAAATACTTTAATAGATATGTTCATGATTCGATAATTAATAGTAACATTGAAATGTTCATATAGTTAATAAAAGATTCCAAGAAATGAATAAGCTTGAAGGATGTTAATTTATATTAATCCGATTAGAGAAGGATTATAGAAGTTACTTATAAACTGAATCTTACCAGTTTAGAATAATGATGCTGACAATATCCACAATATTTTACATTGTCAAGATAGTTGCCAGCTTCTTCACATAAAAGACCAAGTGCTTGAGCACAAGTTACATGAAAATGTTGCTTACAACCCGTCTTATTACATTGCATACATGCACCAACAGTGGCTCTGCCACCTCTGCCTTGCTCTTCACAAATGTAACACATCTGAAAACATTTTAATACTATTAATAGATGTATCTATAAATGTTATATATTTATTTGCAAACATTTTTACTACTTTTAATTGAATATTGCTTAATAGTTACCATGCTACAAACTTTAAAACATCTATTTTAAAACCATAAACCGTCAAAGTTTATAACAGTTATTAAGTGGTAATCTTGGAAGAAATGTTAAGAATTTCTGAGAATTTTATGCCCATTCTGATCTTTTATCAATTTTACGAGTTTTTTAAATTTTGGCAACCTGGCAGTTCAAATTAGGATGAAAAAAGGTAGGTAAAATTATAAGTTTGAAAAAGGTCGACAATAGATTAAAACTAAATGACTGTCTGCTTTCTAAAGTACCAAAAATCAATCAAATCTTTCTAGAAAGTAGTAAAGATTGATAGCAGAGGCTAAACATTAGTCTAAAATTAGCTTTTATTATTATTATTGTTATTCACAAAAGTATTTTCAATTAAAATCAATTGGACATTTTATTATTTAGAAACCGAACTGCCCATATATTCCGAATTATAAAACTGGGTTTGAATTTACCATTTTTTATGCATCATAGAGAATAATATCAATTATTCGATTATGTCATTGTTTAGCTGATTAATTTCCTTCAGTGATAATAATATTTACTAAATATCTCTAAAGTATTGAACCAACTAACGATATTATCAAATAATTGATTTATCGAATTTCACTTTAATATGAAGATAAAGTTCATAACATAATTATATTATAAAGCTATATTTCAATTAAGTGGTTCAAATTGAATATTTATAAGTTCATAATTAAGAAATAATTTATACACGGTTCTTTTCTCTTTATCTTAATCAAATTTTTCAACGATTCAATAATTTGAAAATTTGTAAATTTTTTAATTAAAAAGTTTTGTAATTAAGGTACCTTATTAAACCTCTCAGCGGGTATAAGTTGAAGAATAATAGGCTCCATTGTTGTAACATTGCCAAATCTGACTTCAGGAATATAAAGTGCACAGACCACGTGGGCCCAGCCAGCTTGGTCTGTTCTTTTAAGTGCCCCATCTCGACTTGGGCACAATTCACAACGCTATTTCAGTGCAATAAAAGAAGTTAAATAATTATCATTCATACTTTAAAATTAATAATAATTTTAGACTGAGTTAAACTTACCACACGTGCACTTCGCTCTTGTGATTCGCACTTCCTACAGTACCAAGGTCCTGTTGGTACTGTAACAATTCCATAACATGCTGCAAAAAAGATAATTAATGAACAAATGAATGTAAAAAATAAGTAATTGTATTATGATAAATTAATTAAAAACGAATTTTCACATATTGACGATGAACAGACAAAAAATAACCCACGAGAACACGTGATATTCGGTCAGTCACCTAATGAAAAACTAGTTTGGCAAGTGAGGTAAAGAAAAATGAATCGTGACAATTTTTTGAAATAAGTCAAATTATCATATAACCTTTTACATACCTAACCTCACATTATTTCATCAGCAACTGTCATAGATATTAATATGTAAAATGTAACAGCTCTACAATTGTGATGAAAACAATACAGTCTTGAACAAGAGATACTATTGTGTAAGACATTTACATTTAAATGATTTCTACGACATTAACTTGTAATGAAAAATTGATAAGCGTGAACTAATGAACAAAAGCAAAGAGCATGAATGGCTCATTACTTGAACATAAAAATTAATTACTTGATGTAAAATACACACCTTGGTGAACAGCAACAGTACAACCCTGTCCGTCGCAGTACACCAGTGGATTCTCGGTCCATCCCCTCTCATCAGAACACACGCAGCACCCTCCAAGCATCTCCTTCATGCTGTGGTCCAGGCGATTCGAGAGACGAGACTAGCAGCCCGAGCTAAGCCAGCCGATGGTGACGGGTACGTACACATCCCGTAGGTAACACATCCTGGAGAGGACCACATTCAAATAATTTCGAATTAAAAGTTTAGTGAACCGTCAACGGATCGTCCTCTCAGATGTTCGCGTCGTCGCCTGTGTTGCACGCGCGTGACGCATTCAACGGCCGACTTTTTAGCACTCTTCGATGACCTTCAACCGAATTTCTGATCTCAATTAGACTGATAATTATTCAATATTCAGTTAGTAAAGTCTTTATCAAAACACATAAATACCACCTAACATAGAAAATTCTTTTTTAAACACACCAAAAGTTTGTTATTTACGCAGGCGGTTTTTATTTGTTTCGTTCGACAGCCATCTTATTTTACTGTCGCGCGGCAGTCTGCGCGTGCGCTCACATAGCGCGCGCCATTCAATGATGAGGCATCATGGGACACCCTATGAAAAACGTGCAAGTTCATGATGCTAATCCTCATGCTTATATTATTCTTATCACATGCAGAAGAGCTTTTGTTCCATAATAACGACTCTATTTTTAAATTTTACTTGAATTATATATCAATAAATGAATGCTATGAATACGAATATATATTCAGTAATCTTCGTCTGAATTTCATCACATCACTATTGATTCAATATTTTAAAACATATTTCATGATATTGTTTATGATTAATGAATACTAATGAATCTTTCTATATTAATATTTTTTGCTCTTTCGAAATTAATATTAATTTACTAATTTAAAATAGATAAATATCATATTTACTTTGTTGATATTTCAAAAATGCGCGCTTGTCCTGACGATGAAATGACCGTAAGTCGATAAAGTAGATATTTTATCGACTATCGGATTATTTGAAATCCCAAAAGCGGCAATTTTCAAGATATTATTAATTTCCAACGTCAGATGGATGTACAATATTTTAGCTATTTTTTGTGATTTTCCACTGTTTAAATTGAAAGTTGTTGTCAACACCATCGTCAGACTGTAAGTAAATAAATAAATATTACAAATTTATATCTTCCAAAAATGAATTCCAATTATTCAAAACTTGATATTTGCAGAAACATTACTCCATAAAAGATATAATCATGTCATCAAGACACTTTAAGGAAATTAATTGGAAAATCAAATGATTATTTATTGATATTCTTGATACAAATTAAAATACAAATATACTTATTGGATTTAAATAATTTTTTATATATCTTTATAACAAATTACCATCCATAAATATAAAAGAGACTTTAACTTTAAATAAATTATGTCCCCATTTTTGAAAATAAAATAGTCTAATTTTATCATTGTTTATTTTCATCGTTAAGGAGACCACCAGTAAGACAATATTGCTCACATACATCTTCGAAAAATTTTCCGTGGAGTTTTTTGTCTTCCTGAGACCTCTTTACAGACAAAAATAAAAAACACAATTGAAAAAATAGATATTTGATGAAGGAATAGATGAAAATTAGACTCAGTTATTTACTGGCCTATTATTTAGGTTATCATATAAAATCAATGCAAGACATTCTATTTAATTCTAAAAAAACTGCAGTTTCCCGCAAACAGTGTAGCACAATCAATTGATAGAAGGGGAAATTATCATCCATAACCTTCGTAACACATATCATATGACGTTTGAAGTAGACTATGCATGGTGGGGGGTCATGTTTACACTATTCAGAATCGTAAATCGCGTCTGAGCTCAGTTTTATCGAGACCTTCAAACGTATTGTGTATTCCAGTCAGTTAAATTAAACTCATCATGAGGTATCATTTAAATATCAATTTATTGCAACATTTTTATTAATCACTTTATGTTATCAACAATTTTTAAAATAATTATTTTAAAACTATGCCAAACATGAAATTGAACTCGTTATAATGATTTTTATTAGTCTCATGTATTTAATTAACTGTCATAACAAAATGATCTTAGCTCTGAATAATTTATAGTTACTAAAAAATATAATTGAAATTTTATGATAATTATTTTTTATAAATTTTGCAGTGAACGTAAGAGAATGCCTTCATACAGGCCATGGGGATCAACAGAAGATGGAGCAATTGAATTTGAATCATTAACTACTCAAACATTGAATGGAGCTCTAAAAGTAATTCGTGAAAGTTTTTTCACTTGTGAAAACGTTTGTCTGGGTGTTGATTTACTTTCTGAACCTGGAGCTGCAGAGGAGCTTGAACAATTATGCTTAGAAGCAGCTAGTGATGGTGTTAGTGTGGTAGCAATTGATGTCAATACTCAAGAAGTTGTTGGTGTGGCTTTCAATAAACTTCATGTAAGATACAATTCATTACCAATTAATTCACGTAATACATTTTTTTTTTTTATTTAGCATAGTATGTAGATTTTAATGATTATTAAATAATTTAAATTTTCATTTACTTCAGAAATAAATAAACTGTGTTTTGGAAAGGTGAAGTAAAAGTTGAGATGTTTCAAAAATTATTAAGATAATTGATTAGATAATGATTTAAATGAACTTTGATCTATTGTAAATTCAAAATTTTAAATTCAATCATCTTAAAAACACGTATTTTAAACATAAAAATAAATTGTTTGAACTTGAAAATATGAGTTACAGTTGAATGGATGAATAATAATAATAGTCTATTAATTAATTGAATAGCTGCTTTATTATTTTTTATAGAATTAGTTGATTAAAATAATTACATACTTGATTAACAAATAAATATTATTTTCCAGGGTCAGCAAGATCCTAGTGTGAAAGGAAACTTCGAAAAATTTAGTGAAAATTGTAAATACAAATCATCCAAAGCTCTAGTCGACTTTATGATAAACGTTGATTCAAGAATTAATTTATTTGAACATTATAATGCTGCCTGTCTATTGGAAATAATGTTTTTAGCAACATTACAAAATTATACTAAGCGTAGAATTGGAGAATTATTAGTATCATCGTCTCTAGAATTAGCAAGGCAATTATATTGTGGGAACGCTGTGAAGACGGCTGTTGAAATCAATTGTAATTCAATTCTCACCAATGTCAATGCTATTCCGAGCTTAGTTACTGCAATAATGACTTCGAATTATTCTCAAAAAATTAGCAGTAAACTCGGCTTTGATTGTTTAGTCATAGTAAGCTTTGATGAATTTACTTTCAATGGTAAAAAATTTAGTGAGAGAATCGGAAGCATCCATAAAACTTCGCGATTAGTAGCTAAAAGACTGAGTAAAAAATAGTGCATGCAATATTACCTTAATTGAACAATTTTATCATGTTTTAATATATAAATATAATTATTATTGTTACAAGAGTTTTAAAATTTAAAAATTAAAGAAAGTTTTTTAATATTACGTGCAATGTATATAAATATGTTTTCATCGATAAGAAATCGAATATATTTGAAGAAATAATGAAATATTTACTCAATTTTATAGTTAGATAAATGAATTTTAAAAATAAAATGTTATTTTTATATTTGAACATATTTTTATTTTACCTTTGTCGTCTTATCTTGATACCTTTTATTTTATAATCTCTTTTTTACTGATCGACAATTGTATAAGCTTCTTTTAATTATGCATTTAAATTAGGAATAATAAAATAGTTTGAAATACGATAGCAAGTAATGATTTTTTAGTAGAACATATTGATAAAAATTAAGAAAAATCAATGGATTAATGCAACAATTAAATTAAATGAAAGGCTTAAAAAAGCCATTATTATTTATCGACTTTGATATCGTAATATAAGTTATAACTAAATATTTATAATTTATAAATCCATTAAGGATACTTAATTAATTGAAAATTAGTTTAAAAATCCATATTCCACTGAAAATACTGATAAATTTTTACAACATAAGAAATGAAAGAAATTTATTGAAAAAAAATTAGATGTAACTTGGTATTGACAGTATGAAGTTTCTCCAAGGAATTATATAATGGTTCATGATTGTGTTGAACAATAGATACAATAAATATCAAATAATATCTTAAAAAAGTTCTACATGGTGATCATTTAAGATATTACAAATTCAATGAATGATTTCTATTCGAATATTTATTAAAACAATATCATTAATTTATTTATTTATTCATACTCTATGTGAAGTGGAAATTCCACATCACCATTAGACGTGTATTGCCTATAAAAGCAATGAAAAAACTCCACTTCATTCCTTATTAGTACTCTGCTTCTCAATAACACAACACTAAAGCAGACTTTTTTTCTTAATTAAAAAAAAACAGGCATCCAACAGGGACGAAAAAAATTTGACAGATTTATGATATTACGCTTTTGCACCGTTCGTGTTTGGCATTCTTTTGAGTCTGTTAATGATTACTATTGGCTTGAATTTCTCATTATTGCGTTGATGCTAAAGTTGAAGCTTAAGCTGGAATAAAACATTGAATGCGCAAAAAGCAAGTTCGGGATATATCACTTGAAATGGAACTCGTTTTTGTAGATCAAAAAAACTGTTGAATTCTTAAATAAAATATCGTCAATAAAATTCTTCTCATCTAATATTTTTTTGCTTCCGTTCTTTTTGATATCCATTTATTGAATCCGTTCTAAATGTCAAAACTTATTACTCAAATATTTCATTCACTTTTAGAGAAACTATTTAACACATCATTTCGGAGCAAATAAAATTCATTCTGTTACTTTTTTTTCAATGATAATTCTTGCGCACTCCACGTTTGGTGTTCAACATTTAACGTGTAAGAGACTAATATTTTTTATCTCAAGAAGCTCACATATACTCATGAAAGGCATGATAACAAATGACAAAATAAAAAAACCAATTGTTACATTCAGAATTTAATTAAAACTTTTCTTACGATACGTTCATAAATATAATCTGAATAAAAATTCAAGAACAAAGATATAACATCAAAGAAATGAAGAATACCCAAAGTCAATTGATCATTCTTATTATCATCAACCATTTTTCTGTTGAATAAACAACTTTATTTTCTAAAAGTCATTTGTAATTAAATATTTCATTCATTTATCATTATTAGAAGATTTTTTTCCATCTGAAACGTCTTATCAGTTTAGTTTAGTATAATAAATTTTGCTGAACATTTATTATTTCAACAACTCATTCAGGTTGCTGAAAGAAAATGACACATGTTAATATATGCTAAAAAAAATGTTTATCAAGTCTAAAATAGTTTCTTGGTAGAACAAAACCTCGTGATAAACCAACTTTTATGACTTCACTTAACCCTTAGTTATACTTAGACGTTGATAATAGTGTGTTGTCTAGCATCAGTTCTAACTTTCTTACATAATTTGAAATATATGTACGTAAAAGAAGAAAACAAAATAGACAGAAAAGAATTAAAAACAAAATCATTCAAGTAATTTAAAAATAACAATGTAAATATTTGAACATAAAACTATCAATGTAAACAATATTATTATTGATAACATTGATAGATAAGTAAATTTACAAACTACGATCAATTGATTTTACAAGCATTGACTTTATTTATCGATTTAATTAGATTATTTACTACTGGTGAAATTTATATTCATTTATACATTTCATTCTAGTACATTTAATCTGATCAATAAAAGTTATTGATGAATTGTATTTTCGAACAATAGGATGAAAATGACTTGAGCTCTTCCCTTTCGTATAATCTCACTAACAATGTCAATGAAACAGCTCGTTTAAAAGAACTGTTTCTACGCAGCCTCCATGAAACTTTATCTGAGTTACCACACTCAGATACTGCTAGCACCTCTTACAGAAGTATTCATTTCCTTTAGCACTTTATTCCAAAACCTGTGTAGTGAAAGCTTGACAATTCCAATTGATCATTCACTTTAAATAATAAACATATTTTTAATAATAATTACAAATAAAAATAATATCAATTTATCTGAAATAATTATTTTGAAATTTTACTGAGATTCATTTAAATTACAGTGAAATTGAATTACCTGAAACAAAAGAATTTTAAAATGAGTTTTAAAATTGCAAGCCCAGAAAAAAATATTGAATATCGACTTTTAACTGAAGATAAACTAGAATCAGCCCTTGAAGTGCAACAAAAATCGATGTATTACGAAAATGTGGCAAAAGGTGTTGGGATTTATGAAGAAGAAGGTGCTGCTGAAGTTATGAAAGTTATATTTCGCGAAGTTGTAAAAGATAATTGCACTATTGTTGCTATTGATACAAATACAGATCAAGTTGTTGGAGTTTCTTTTAATAAGTTACATGTGAGTTTAATTAAACATTATGAATAACTTATCTTATAAAAGTTATCAGCGAATCAGTGCTGATAGTGTTGATAAATAAAAAATAGTGTCATCAAATATTCCAATATTGAGTATTCATAAATTTTATTACTCCCTGTAGGTACCAATAGCTACGGATGTATCCAATATTTTTAATGAGGTAGTGAACAATCATGTGAAACAACGGTCAGCTCTTGCTCTTATTCAATTTCTCGATGACGTAAGCTATGCTTAATTTTTCTAGCATCAATGACTGCATGCTCTCTGTGAACTAAATCTTAATGTTTTTTTACTTGTTTCAATTTAAATGTAAACAATTGGTGATTATTATTAGAATATAAGTTTTGATTATTAAATATTCAATTAATTTATGCATTAAAGTAATTGTATCAACAAAAATCATCGATAATCATTAATTATTACCGTCACTTATGTTACCTATCTATCAATGATTGGATATAAAGTTGATCCTTTTGTCTATTTTTTTACATGGACCCACATCGAAAACATTTAATTATTTAATTCAATTTATTTAATAAATATTTAAATGCCATTTAATACCTTTTCAACTGATTATTTAAGAACAATGATGTGGTGTAAAAAAAGAATAAAATAAAATAAATGCATTGAAAGCAAATAACCATTGACAATATCAATTAAAGCTATCAAACATTTGAAAAAAGTTTTGTTTTTAGATTGAATCCAAGGTAAACCTTTTTGAGCGGTACAACACCCAAGCAGCTATGGAAATCTTTTATGTAGGAACAGATCCAGACTATTGTGGACGACGAATTGGACATGGTATTGTTTCTGCATCACTAGAATTAGCTAGAGGATTGCAGCGCTATCAAAATAATCCTGATCAAATTGTTCCTGGAGTTGCATTTGGAGTATTTACGTCTAATTACAGCCAGAAAATTGCTGAAAGCTTTCATTTTGAATGGTTGGAAACTGTTTGGTACTCTGATTGTGAATACTGGGGTAAAACAATGGCTGAAAGAATTGGAGATGAACATAAAACTGCAAAACTTGGTGCACTACATTTGTGAATTATTCTTGGCCCATTTTCTATTGTATTTGTAATTGACTGATTCAATTATATTATTGGAACATTCTAAACACTACTTAAATAAAATAACCTTTTTTATTGTAAACGTTTATTTATAAGACAAATAAAATTTATTATCAATGCAACTAACTTAAAAAACTTCATAAAAAATATTATTTATTCGAGTAACAATCAAACAATAATTAATACGTAAATCAATAAAAACTGTATTAAAATTGAAGTTTTATTATTTAAAAAATTTTTCTATTGTTTATTGATAATTTTTAGTTATTTTTATGTTCTACTACTTGTAAAATAATTCAGGTTATACTTTAAAAAACTCCACTCACAGTGTGACGATAATATAGGCATCAGTTTTATCGTGATAACAAAAACTGATAAGAAAGAGCCCTACTCCAAAATGAAAATGTTGAAATCATATTGACAGGTGGCAAAAACTGACGTCTATGTGGACATGTGTAAACATCTTCCACGTGGATAAAAAATTATATAGATTGAGAGTGACATGTGTTTTTGAGGAATCACTGACTTGAATCAGTCAACAATATTTATATTTATCAATAGAATATTCTAAATAAGTTATAATGGCTGTAAGTATTTATAAAACACTGTAATTACTTGTATCAATAATTTAATAATTGAAACTATAACCTCCAGGTTTGTTAAATTAATTATTTATCTTCATTTCAGCCACCAACAAAAAGTAGTAAAGTTGCAACCAAGGGAGCTAAACAAATAGTAGAAGAAAATGCTGCTACATTAAATTTTTATAGAAATATGGCTCTTGGAGCTACTGGAGTATATTTAGCAGTGATGATGGTGCTATTTGAATTTACAACATTAACAATTGTAATTCTTACTTGACATTTCAATAATCTTAAGTATATTTTAATTATTTATAAGTAAAAGTATTTGAATTATATCAAAGTATTCCATTGGTTTAGTATTTATTGTTTCATTAAATTTAATGAATGTTTATTGTTACAGAGTTTAACTATATTTTCCGCAATAATTTATGTTGCAAGTTATCAATTAATGGCTTACATGGCTAAAACAAAATATAGTGAAACAAATCAACTTATAGATTCTGGAGTTGATTTGAATATGAAAGGTGGTATAGCTGAGTAAGTATCACTCTTTGATAATCGACAACTAAAATGATAAATCATTAACATAAAGTCTTAAATAAAAATATTTTTTTTATTTATATTATTTTTTATAGACATGTCATAGACTTAATTATCTTAACTTCCGGATGTCAATTACTTTCCTTAATATCAAATTACTTCTGGCTTCTTTGGTTACTTGTAAGTAGTATATTTTGATGAAAATGATATTATAAGAGAATTAAAAATTAATTATAAATATAACCTTTAGGCACCAATAAGAGCATTTTATCTAGCTTGGATTAATTTCCTCGGTCCATGGTTTTTCTCGGCACCTCAGGAACCAGAAATTGATGAGAAAAAACAACGAAAATTAGAGAGAAAGATGGCTAAACGCCACTGACAAATTCAATTGAAAGAATTTGAGTTTTAATCATGTGAGATTGATGATTCATCAAGATGAAATTATATAGAGCAGTTTTTGATAGTAATGAATGTTGAAATTTATATATGTATTGCTTTTGTTAAATTATTCATTATTTAATATCTCTTCCTTAAATTAAATGAATTTTTTAAAAAATCACGTGATTGATCATTTTTAAATATTGAATAAGAGTAAAGATTGAATATTCAAAGGTTTAATTTATTTCAATTATTATTATTATGGTTGTTATAAATTATTTTATGGCATCTTATATTTATTTTATAATTATTGACATACTTTAAATTATTTCATAACGGTCGTTTTTGCGCGCTATGTCACGAGCGCCCTCAACTTATTCAGTGGGTTTAAAGAGCTCCAAGTGTCCAGCTGGCATTATCGTGATTGTCAAGTTGAATGTACAAACAAGTAACCAAATTTCGAGTAGATAAAAACAAACAACAATCATGAATGGTGATGAATTTCCAAAACCTGATGATACTCAATTTATATCATTCCAAGATTATTCAACAACTGCTAGACATGGTGCAGAAGCCGAAATAGACCTTGGCACCCCAACTCATCAACGATATAATCTCAATAATGAGCCTATCGGGGTGGAAGGTATAATAGAAGATTTACAAGGATTACCAGAGCAAAGGAATGGTAAGTTTTAATGCATAATTAATCTATAAAATGCCTTTAAAACTTGTACAACCGACATCGTTAAACATTATTTGAAGGTTATGAATGCATATAAGAAATTATAACGAATCATTCTTTTTTCATTAGCAGCGAAAGAAAGCCCTGGCTTTTGGACTCTAGATTACTACAAAAAATATTTCAATGTCGATACAGAAGATGTACTTTTAAGGATAAAAAAGTCAATGATCCCTAGTGGTCAGGACAATTATTTACTTTCACATATTAGACCTAATCCTGATCTGTATGGACCATTTTGGATCTGTGTAACATTGATATTTGCTATTGCAATCAGTGGAAATGTTGCTAATTATTTTCAAACAGCTAATAGTGGAAAATATCATTGGAAATATGAATTTCATTTAGTGTCTTATGCAGCAACTGCAATATGTTTGTATGTATGGTTATTACCTCTCGGGCTATGGGGTACTATGAAGTGGACCAAAGCTGCTTCTCAAAATAATAGCATGGATATTGAATTAATTGAGGTATTTTTATCATTAATATCATCAATTGAATAGTACATGAAGACATTGAAGACTGATTTTTCATATAAATACAATTTTTACAGACTCACCAAGATTTAGGTCTTTTGGAGCTCCTCTGTCTCTATGGTTATTCTTTATTTATTTACATTCCAGTAGCTTTTCTATGGACTATCCAAATTGAATGGTTTCAGTGGACTTTAGTTATAGTTGCTACTATCTTGTCTGGAGGCGTATTGATACGAAGTTTGCTTCCTCTTATAACGAGTAAGAATCTAAGAGTTTGTTCATAAATTGTAAACTCATTTAGTATATACCATCAATTAAATTAACTAATAATTTTTTAGATAAACAGAAACCTATTTACATTGCTATAATTCTTGGACTGCACTTATTATTAGCCATTGGATTTATGCGATTTTTCTTCCACGTTCCAGAAAGGGTTGTAACAGAACCCAGTAATCAGACTGTACAAAGCACAATTTCCATATTGTCAGAAAATGTAACTAAAATTATAACACAATCAAGTACGAAGTCAAGTTAAGTTGTTACATTTTATGAATTTGTATTATTAATTTTGTTTATAAACTTTCTATTTATAATATATACACCATAATGTTAATAGTGATTTCTTATTGATATTTAAACTATTGAATAACAATATGGTACATTTTGTCAAATAAATCATTCGTAGTTTTTTTATAATGACTCTATAATTAAAGGAAAAATATTCAACGTTGCTACGATTTTTAAATTATAATAAACATAATGTTTACATTTTTCAGTTTGATATATTTTTCCTCTTTTTTGATGAAGTTTTTATTTAGAAGTTATTTTTAAATAGTGAACAGTTCATTAATTTCAATGTCAAACTATATATTGGTTGATGATATCAATAAATCTATTATTTTATACAATAATAAATGCAGTAATTTTTAGCCATAAATCATGTTTTATTCAACGTCTTTGTTTGCACACTGCATTTTATAAATTTACATACATATAAATTTGTAGTTTAATTATATCGTAGCTGTTTACTAACATTCATAAGATGTACAAAAAATCTACAATGTACATTAAAAGCGTCTCTACGTTTGAAAAAATTTAAATGTGCCTTGTGCATATTAATTTACGTTTAGAATCATCAAATAATAGCCGATTAGAATACAATAATGTAATACTTACTAAAAATTAAAACAAGAAATGAATTTCTTCAGTTATTTGAAATAATTTATATCTATAAATAAACCTAAGTAAAATATTATTTTAGTGTGTGGTTGGTCCAGTAAATTTCTATATTAAAAAAAAATAAATAAGAGAAATAAGTGAAAAGTGATGAAAATATTATAAGTAACAAGTCAAACATTATAAATACGTTTTAGTGGATTGAATATTTTCTTTTTTATTCCAACTCATAGCGCAAACTATCAATTGCTCACAAAGATGGATCATATTAATTATTATATTATTAATTAAGAAATAATATACAATGAATTGAGCCAGCAAAACTTGTAAATAGACATAAATACACTCAGGCACACACAATACACATGAGTGTATGAAAAGAGTTATTCAAACAGTTGTTTTCATTATTATTTTTAATAATATTAATATTTATAAATTTGTAATAATTACCCTGATTTTATATTTAAGAATTCATCAGTTAATTATTAATTGTAATAAAACGTGTACAACAATATTTATTGATTGTATTTTACATAACTTTTTAATTTTTCATTTATTTATACAGTTAATCTATTTTACTATATATGATGATAAAATACCTTCAGGTTGAATATTCAGTCGTATGTGTAATTAATCCAGAGTTGAATAAGTTCATCTATCAATCAATGAACTTATAAATAATTAATCAAATTCTAAATTCCCATTTTACTTATTAATTTTGATTAATATTTTATAATTAACTTCTACTGTTTTCTTGTAGTATTTATTTGAGTCCCATTATCTATATTCTACTGTTAATCATTTTTACTTAATACGTAAAAATGAATTTATTAATTTTTAAGATTATTTTCTTGGGATTAAAATTTTCTAATACAGAAAAAAAAACAGGCAGTAACGATAGATTAATAAAGTTACATTTATGAATTTTGATATGTAGATACCTATTTTTGGCAAACCCAACTAGAAAATGTTATACTTTCATTGTATTTTTATATTTTAAACAATTGATATTAGACAGTGAGACTATAGATAATTATTTTGTAAAACAAAAATGGTTATTGTATATAAAAAAATGATCCCTATATAAGTTACTATGGTTAGTAATAATATATTTACATTTATTATTTAAAACAATAATAATTATTTATTTAAAAGCCTTCGTATCATTTTTAATCATAGCAGAATGCAATTGTTAAGGTTGAAATGAATTTTTTAAATTTTCATATTCATTTGTATTCATTAGATGCAGTCGCTAGATTAATAAAAAAAAAAGTTTTTTTTCATTTGTTCAACTAATCCATCTCTAAATTGTCTTTAATAATATTTTTAATTAGTAATATATTGATAGCATTCTGTAGATAAATTTTTATTTTAAAATTTTCAGTGATTTTTTTGTCTATCAATTCATCAACTTTAATTATTAAACAGACACAAGAATAATTTGCCGAGCATTATAATGATAAAATTGACAACTATACAATTATGCTTCGTATTATCTGACAAAAAAGAACTCTTTTATCAATACAGAAATGTTATAAATTATTTTAATTATAACATCTCGTAGAAGTTATCTTTTTTTAAAACTTACAATTATTGCTACGTAGCAAACACAAAAAATGTCTATGACTAGATTTTTTTACCTGTATTATTTTTAAAACCGATTATCCTCATCTCTTAGATTAACCTGACATTCTAGTTCGAATGTATTTTGATTTTGAAAACTATACTGTTGAATAGTATGACCATACTGAATTGTAAAAAATTATTTTTCAAATTGAAGTCCAAAATTAATTACTAATAATAAAAAAAATATTTTATAGATTATTAAAATTCTGCTAAAGACTGCTTTGTTCATTTTTTAATTCAACAAGAGCTTTCAAATACTATATCAAATAGTAATACCACGATGAGTGATAATTCAATAAATTAATTGATCCAAATTATTAAATAAATTCCCTCTGGAGTGAACTCTAATGTAACCTATTGATTATTTAATGAACATTCAAACAAAAAATAATTGAATATTCATTAATCAATACCATGAGTATACTGAGAGAGAAATCAAGAGGTGAGAACTCGCAATCCATTATTTCTTCATTAAACAAATAATTTCCAATTGAAAAAGGCATGCGCGGTATACCTGGAATTCCAATATAATTAATACATTAATTAATCGGCAATTTTATAGATTGCCATACACTATAATTAATATCTACTAATTATTATTCAATATGATTTTTTTTAGATCTATAGTTATTTTCAATGGTATCCATATTATGTTATTAGTTCTTTCATACTATTTCTATTGAAATTGCAAAGTTTGATATTCACTTGACACTTTTTATTTCATTAAATCATAGAATTTTGAATAATTGATGTCATATTTCATAAAAAGGATACTTGGTAAGGTTAGTTATTTGATTTAAAAACAATATCTGTTAAAACAAAAAATTGTTCTACAAGAAAGAACCCAGTTATTAGCAAACATTGCAGAATTCTTCATTGTTTTTTTTATCTTATCTTTGATTTAATCATATTTTGTTAATATAAAAATGATATAAACATATACAACTGAATGATTCATCATCTTGATCAATTTAAACGTATTATGTACAGTAAGAGATATTAATAATAAATTTTAAAAAAAATGTTATCAATAATAGATATCAATACTTGAATAATTTATGGTTATATGGATATTGTATAAGAGACATTCATTATTGGTTGGTTGATACAGTTTCATTTAGTATCCAATGAATTTGTATATTGGACCGTGTATTGCTGCAGGATATTGTTCATATTGTTAATGGAATACATGAATTCCCAATTAAACTGATTGATTAGATAATACAATCATTTCAATGCTTCATTCTGCATTACATAAAGCCTTGGGATTTATCGTAAATCGCTAGGTAGAATTCGTATTGTCTGTAGAAATAAATAGATAATTGTGTTGCATGTTTAACGAAGAAACGTTATACAAAACATGATTTTAATTCTTATCCTAAATTTCAATTCAAATGAGGAGTATTTAACTGCTCCAAAAGTTGGTATTATTTTTTTTCAACTAAACTTTGAAATAATTAAATTGCTAAAAATAAATTAAAATAAATATGCTGATAAATTTCACCAAAACTTCTATATAGATGATCAATTTGTTTTAATGTATTATTGATAACTGAGTTCTTTCTTTTCTAGTACTTCATAATGAAATTAAACAGAAAAAAAGGTTTAGTGTAAATAAACAATATTACATTTAGTTGTGTTTCAATGATGCTTAAGAGGTCAAATCAATTGAATTGACTCTCAAGCATATTAGTTTATTGTTGTTTCAGAATAACGTTATTTTTTTTTTTGTTAAAGTTTCTCTCGCAGAATAGCGTATCACAAACGCAGATAAAATGTAAGTGTATCGCTTATCAGGTTCTCATTTAGTATCTTTTTCTTCACTGTCTCGCATATTATTTCATTTTTTATTTTTTCCAAATATATATATATATATATATAATATGTATGTATGTATGTATATATATTTTATTATGTGGATATATGTCTCGCGGCTTCGAAAATATCACGCATACCGAAGCTTCATTGATCACCTTAAGCATTAGTCTTTAGTGTTTGATTATACTACAATAATATACAACAATACGATATGCCTACAGAGTCTATTGTTTCTCGTACAACACTAGTATTCTTTTAATTTCAATGTTGTATTATGATTTTGTTATAATAATTAATCCTTCTTTCTTTATTATTTCCTTTCTTTTCATTGCTGTAAATTTATAAACCGAGAAACAATGACACTAACGGCCGACGACCATTTATTATCAATTAATCAATATAATATACAATTATTTTTTTTTTTTAATTATAATCAGCCCAAGTATATTAAAATATAAATATCAAGTAGACTTCAACCCCACTATTTGAGTCAAATTTAAACCACATTAAGTATAAGTTTTGTCACCAATTTTTTGATTATTGGATTGATATTTAATCGTTGTATTTTTATAATATCCAAATTTTTGTATTTGTATTTTTAAAGCAATTACTTTGAAATTAAACAACAATTTTATAATAAATCTTAATTTTACCGTAAAATCTCATTTTTTTTACGATATTATTTTAAACAATTCGACATCAATCCATTAATTAGTATTCCCTCTAAATAAGATCCATAAATGAGATTTCTTAACAAAAAAAGTCTTTGATATTGACAATCTTTTAATTCAACCCTTACTTCAACATTGTTCTGTTGCTATTATTTCAAGTAGTCTATCAGTAAATTACATTGAACAGCTAAAATAAAACTTTGCTTTACGTAACCATAGGTTGTTTCTACTCCAAAAATTGGTAATTTTTTAGAATTATCAATGAAATACTATGTATCAAACTTGAATATTAGTAAAATAATATGAATAAATATAGTAAGGTTCAATGTATTTTGCCATAAAATTCGAATTATATTCACAAGTGTAAACAGAACTTGTTTTAATTACAGTATATGTCAATCCAATTTATAAAATTTAAAATGAGGTGACTCGACGTTTTATTAATTACATTCATGCGTAAAAATTATTTCCACGCTCAAACTAAATCTACACTTTGTACTCCGGTCGAACATTGAAATAATTTATCGCATGTTGTTATCATTAATTATACTTTTCATTTTTTACAAAAGGAATGGGCTCAGTTCATATTATAATTATTATTACATACATATTTATACGAGTTTTTTTTTTTACTATCATTTTATATATATATAATTTCTATTTTTGTATGAATATATATAAATATTATTCATTCAAGACTGCAAAAACATTTGCAATTAAAATAAAAATACACTTTATTTTACTTGTCGTTGCAGATGAATTTACAATGTGTAATACTTGAAAATGAGTTGACTGTAAAAGCTTAAATGATATTTCATCTACAGAAAAAAAATTGGTATAACTTAAGTGTTATTTTTAATTATTTTTTTTTTCAGACATTGTCTACATATTGGGGTTTTATTTATTTTTGTTTCATCATTGAATCAATTAATTAATGTATAAATTAATTAATCAATAAAGATAGAGAACACTTGGTAGACAATACGATACATTTAAATTAGACAGTACAATAACTTGCGTAATAATGGCGCTGATTATTTCATTATCATACTAATTGATGCTCACATTTTACGTATAATAATTTTTGTAGACGGTAATTCATAATAAGGCAATTCTATGCAAACTCGCCATCGACGAAATCGTATATAATGATAATGAGAAAAGAAAATTACAATAACAGTTAAAGCAATATAATTGATGAGTATGCCATTACCATTTAATTTTATATGGTATTAAAAAAAATATTAAAGTCCTTATTGTGATTTTTTAAAATGCTACAATAATAATTATATAATTGGATATAATATAATAATAATCTTTATAATTACAATTACATGATAATTAAAAGAAACAGTCCATTTTGGATTGAAATATTGGACTTCTTATTTACTTTAATACCCAATTAGCAAGTTATAAATAATAATGACAATGTATAAATAATCATACTGACAATATACGACATAATCTTAATTTTTATAACACAACAATTATTAAATGTGTTGTTTTTGATGTAACGAAGAAGTATGGGAGAAGATAAGTATAAATAATATTCATTTTTAGGATAATTATACAAACACAGCGTGATTACATATGTGATCATAGTAAGCCCATTAACACTCTACATCGTATAAAATATCATGCGAAAAGGATTTTTGTTTATTATTCCTTTTTTTTATCTATTGTTTTATTTCATTTCATGGCTATTTTTTATTTTTTCATTCATTGTATATTACTTTTCAATTATTACTTCTTTTTACATATTTCAATTGCGTTTGTATATCTCACTATTTACGTTTATAATTGTTTATAATTATTAGTATGATCAATATTTTTATAAATCACGCGAGTTTATCAAGTATTGCCATCACGGTTGCCAAACTATCTCGCTACAAATTAAAATTACATTTATATTGTGTGTGTGTTTTTATGCAATTAGAATATTCAATTTTTTTGTTTGATTCTGCACTGAATATTTTTTATCAATTAATTAATTACATTTAGTAAATAAATAATATACACATTTTTGTAAATTACTTCAATGAAAGACTTGATGAATAATTCATTAATTAATGATAAATGATGAGTATCGCGCTGTTATGTTATTGAAATAAAACATTTAGGAAGAAACGTTAAAGATAAAAATACCCATTTCACATTAAAAATTTACAATGTTTATAATAATCAATAAAATCATCAATTAATTACTAATATATACACATAAATATTATTTACGTATAAATATATATGTGTATACTTATGTATCAATATGTATATTTAATAATAATCCATTTAAATTATTATTCATACTTTGTAAGAGATTATGCTTAAGATATTTATCATATATTAATGAAGTAAATATGTTATTTAAAGTTTTATTATTAAAATTGTTACTAACGACTTAGTATTGAACATTAAAGAACATCGAAGAACAGTCAGGTAGTGGATTAATCCTTGAATTTTTTATTTATATTTTATTTCTTTGCCGTATATTAAATTTTTTAACACTATTTTTTATGATAATACAAAAGAACTCTTATAAATTGGGCTTAATTGTTTTATTAATTTATTATAATCACAATTATTTATTATTTTTATTTACAGGCAAAGAAATAAATATAACTATCGCCGTATTCTTACATGGAACACTTGGACATATTTAATAATGCAAAAAACATAGTTAAACTAATTTATACAAATAATGTTGGCAAGCTTAATTATTATTTACAGTGGAACGCGGACGGTTGAATCTTGGAGTTGATTTATCTTTTTATTAACTTCCCAGTAGGAAGTTATTCTGTATTAATCTTTGTAATAATTTCTAGAACAAGTACTATAAGTCTTTTTATTAATGTGAGGCATTTTTATCACCACTAACTGAATAAAAAAAGTATAACATTAGCAAGTTAATATTTCTTTGTAAGATGTATTATACTTATTTATGTCGAGGGCATGTAGTTACCAAATAATGAAGCCTCGTTTTATATTGTTATTACAATTATGTATATTATGCCATTATGTTAATTAGAAAAAATTGTTTCATTTTGATTAATTATTACACATTGATTTTTATTATCCTTTCCAACCATCACCTGTGCGTCCATATTGTCATTGTTAGTAACTATATCTTCAACTACATATAACTTACAAATCTTTATTTCAGTCAACACCAAATACTAAACGTGCTTCAAAAGGATCATTATCGTTGTGCAAAAATGATGCAAATTATCTTTCTTTATTTATTGCAAATTTTTATTTTATATTTATTCGCATTACTTTTTAAAAATTTATTCATTATGTCCATGTTGAATTTAGGCGATAGATCCTTATTTATAACAAATTACTTTTTTTTTTTTTTAAATATTATTATGCTGAATAATCTTTTTATTTCACTCTTATTTTATAGTGAACAACTCAATTGAGTTTAATTCACGCTTTTTAGATATACTAACATCTAAAATTCTACCAGAGAAGACTGAATTATAATTATAATATACCTTCTACGAACTCGAAAAATAGGTAATCTTTTTGTTTGTATGTCACTACAGCTATATTCCAAAACGTCTTGATCATTTTTAATTAGAATGATAATTCTTGTAAACTACTCATAAAATGTGACGACTAATCAATTTTTCTTTTTTTATTTTATTATTGTAATTAGTTTTTAATTCAGCTATTTGACCATAGAAATTTTTTTCATTTACACATACAATAACTTTGCTTAATGTTCCCCACTGGTGTACTATAAAATTCCGATGACTTACATTACTTAGTTTTCCATTTGATATTTTTTATTTTTTTTTATTTTTAACGTATTAAATAATAAAAAAATCCAGATAGTCTTTTTACTTATT
The DNA here is from genome assembly GCF_013357705.1 of Chelonus insularis. Taxonomy (NCBI): domain Eukaryota; kingdom Metazoa; phylum Arthropoda; class Insecta; order Hymenoptera; family Braconidae; genus Chelonus; species Chelonus insularis. The sequence continues at coordinate 49,397 of NW_023276668.1, forward strand.
TAATTTTCGATTAGAATTAGTTTAAAATCTCTTTCATTTTGTCATCGGGTCTATTTTCGCCGTTACAATTTTAGGCACTACATCTATAAGTCTACTGAAAATTTTAAATTGTTAGATTAAGAAAAACTATGTACAAAATTTGAAAATGTGTCTCTCATTGAAGTTATGAGACAATATTTACTAAATCTATTTCCCTTTCATACCACGGCAATCAAGCAATCTATAAGATATAAAATCTTATAAATTTCATCATTTAATTATTCTCTATACTTATTAATTAATAATTATAATTATATATTAATAAAATATCACAACTAGAACCATTGATACAGTTACAGTATTTTTTTTTGTTATTATTATTATTAATTAATTTATTGAATTCACAATATTATTTATTCTTTTCATACCAAACTTGTGAAAGCTGTAAATTATTTATTGTACGATAAAAAACAGTATTAAGTATTCATTTAAATCGTACAAATGTTCATTTTTAGATATTATTTGAAAATAATTATCGATTATTTAGTATACTCGTGACCCGTAAATAATAAATAAGGGTACATATTTTTTTTTTTACTAATAATTAAATAAATCAATAGAAAAAATTGAAATAATGCAATTATAATTGACTATTACCATAAATTAATGAATTTGAAGAAAAAGTTTAAAAAAAAAGAATAGATTAAATTCGGAATAAACCCACGTGCAAGTCTAACATAAATTGACTTAGTGACTTATACACAATCTACGTATAAGTTTCCTGTTTACAACTACACAGTAATATAAACATTATAAGGATATTTGTAAAAAGCATATACGCATATTAACACGAGTGCGTTAATTGTAAAATTGATATACGAGTCAAGTACTAACCGAACGACACACAACATGACAATGCGAGTATATAAATAAACGCGAATTCCATCGAAATTTGTTACTTTTTTTTCAACTCTAGCATATACATTTAATACGATAAATCGTCAAACAGGCACATCGACTTGGTTAAATATTTATTATTTTTTTGTATTTTTCTTTTTTTCTTACTGTGATATAGTATTACAATTGTTTTTTTTTTTAGTTTTCTTGATTAATATTAATCATAATAATAAAAATAATAATAATATTAATAAATCATAATAATAACACGTTGATAGAATACGTATACTCAATGTTAGATCAAATTTAATCTATCTTTGTTCACAAGAAATGAATGCAGAGAAAATATTAAATATTGATTTATTTTATCTTTTAAAAGTTATTTTACTACTTTAATAACTTATCATTGATATAGTTCGATTTGTTTTTTTTTCTGGAAGAGAGAGCTCGTTATTTTTTATAAAAGAATTATTTAAAACAAAGGTAATTCTGTAACACATGTAAATAAAACAGATAGTCTTACTGATAAAAGAGCCTTCTCAAGTTTAACATAAATTTTCTTGTCAGTAAAACTATAAAGAGAGAAAATTATTATGATAAATTAATTAGCTACTTGCATTATATCGTTTATTCTATTGTGTAATTAAGAAATAATTTCCCTCTGTTTTCAATGCTCTATGCTAAAGCTAAAACATGATCATTTTTTAAAAAAATTTTTTTTTAAACTGACTTAGTGAATTAATTGTTTAAGTGTCATTACGGTGAAACTTAATACTCTTTTTATTTAATTTTAATTTAAAAATACTTTTATAACAAATAAATTTCAATCACCATTATTAATTTTATTAAAATTATTCATTTTTGTTGATAAACAACAAAATGTAAAGTTTGGTTTAAACCATTTGATCAATTTTAAAAAAAATTAATTAGATGTATATAATATATAATGTCGAAATTTATAATGAGATTGAAATAATTACAATAATAATAACTAATTTACACTAATAATAAAGTGGGAAGATAGATAAATAAATTAATTAATTAACCCATCACGTTTTAAAACCAAGCTTATACAAGAATAATGTATGTCTTATGAAATTTCATAAGAAAGTTAATTATTTTAAATATTTTTGTTTTTTCTTATTTTTTAACAATATACAAAAATTTTTATTACCGTGATTTTATTTTATATTCATTCGGTGGAGGGAAGAACATGATTAGAATAAGAATTGAGGTCTTGCAATTAATTATTCACTACTGTGGCAAAAATATTTACAAATAATATAATAATATAAATCATTATTAATCAAAATCCTAAATAATATTTTATTTTTGTGTTTTGCATGAATTTTTAACCTTTTCTTGCATGTTTATTTTGTTAATAAACAATTAATTTTTTTCATTTTTTGAAATCAGCATGCATTAATAATGTTGTTAAGTCTGAAGAATACACCTATTTAAATATCAAGTCATTATTTGAAATTGATTCAATTATCAATAAAAGTTTTTTTTTCATATTTACAATAATTGTAATTTTAGATCATGCTGAGTTATTATTGAATTGCGAATTTAGATTAAAATTCAGTGCAAAATTGCTTCTAATTTCTGAACTTATTTTCATCGTAATTCCGTTATTTCAAAATTTCATTAAAACAATGTACAATTGTTATATTTATATATTACATGAATTAAAAAAAAAAATTAATTGATTATCTACCATTTTTACAACTTATAATAAATAAAATTCGTTTTTTTTTTTTCTTCAAACCCGAATAAGCGTGATAATAAAAAAAATCTACTGTATTTTCACAAAATTGTCTAAATAGTGTAACATGTTTCTCAATTGTAAAATTCAAAATTCTATTTACAATATTACATAATTAAATGAGCAAATATGATGAAAAGAGAATGATTATAATGAAAATAATATAATCCTCGATGATGATAAAGACAAAAAAGAATAAATGAATAAGAAATAATGATGAATTGTTATTCTACGAATAATTGTGATAAATAGCCAGGCTGTATTCCATAAGGCACAGCACTTGTTATTGGCAACCTTGGCTTTGTTTGCAACATTCGGCAATAGTAAGTTATTTATTTTTGTTCACTATAAAACCCCACTTTAGATAAGCATGTTCATTTTTGTACGATAAAGTCACTATTACCCGGCCTCAAAACACCGTATTTGACAGTTAATTTCATTTAAAATAACATTTTGTATTATGGAATCGGTTTAAACTAATCTAAAGAAATATTTTTAATATAATAATTTCGAGGTAATATTTAAATAAATTCTCGCACAAAAATATCATAGACCTGCTTGAAAATAATTCTTAAATATTAATATGCTGAAATCAGACAAGCTAATCTATAAATAATCAAGTCGATTTCGTTGAGAAAATAATAATAATTTATACGTTTAATCGTTTGATGAATTTTTTTAAATCATTAAAAATAATTCATCTTAGTTTTTATCTAAATAGTTAACTTCTATTTAAGTTAACTTAATACACATTCACACTAATAAAAAGTGCTACTGTGTAAAAAAATGCAATAGTCCATTGAAAATAAATTCTAGGATCCTTATTAGAAACTTCAATCTCTTAAAAATGTCGTTTTTTTTCTCAATTGACGCTGCATCGTCCATTTTTTTTTTCTTCTCTTATAATGTCATGTTCCAAGTCAACGATTCATCAGCAAGTCGGTGCTTTCAAATACACATGCGTGTCAATTTAATTATCAATTATTTTATCGTTCATAATAACGATATGGTTCGTTAATATTTGACTACTTTAGTTGAATAAAGTGGAGAAACTTTTATCAAAAATTCCATCAATGATTTCACTTGAGAGTATACACTTTAAGTAATAAAGTTTTTGAACCATTAATTAATTAGTTAATTAATCAGTCATAGATAAACTTTTACACAGGACGGATTGATGAAGCTTTTATCAGTTATTCATTTAAAAGATGATTTTAGACTTTTAGAAAATGTACACATCCGAGTTTAGATAAGTTTAAAATTGCAATAAAGCCTAACGTTATGCTGCATTGCGTCAGAGAAAATGAGAAACTTAAAATGTAAACCCTCATTTAAAAAAAAAGACCTACATTTTTTTCTTTTTCTTCAATAAAATTATCTAAGTCTTTTTTTTTTTTTTAATACAAAAATTCTTTACGTTTTTCACATCCACTTTATACAACATAAAGTATTTGTATATTTCATTTAAAAGTTCTCACTCATTTCTCCGTCTTATTTTTTTTTTTTTAAATCTTTATACTTTTTCAACTTGTCCTCGTGTTGATTATTCGGTGAACCACAAGCCGGACGGTTGGTATTGATGTTTCGCTGGAGACAGTGGTGCAAGACCATAAACGGCTGTTGGCTGCATGTGTGCAGGTAGTGGATGAGCTGCATGGCTCGCCAATAATGGCCTTGCCGAACTGTGATGCGCTGGTGGAGGTAAAGCGCGACTAGAATCATACAATGTTAGTGGTGACGAGCTGAAAAAATGGAATAAGGCTAGGTTAGAAAATTTCTTCTATAAATCTGTAAAAGAAAAAATATTAAATTACTTAAAGTAATTTATTAATAAATAATAACTTTTTTTCTCCTCACATAGAAATAATAATAATATTTTATCAACTTTAAAAGACTACTTTGATATAAAAAAAAACTAAATATCTATTTCATAACAGAATAAGTAAATTAATTTTATAATTTTTTTTTAAAGAGCTTTTTACTTATTTGACTATAAATATAAAATTTGCAAATACTTATTTTATATAAAAATGATATAAATAATTCTAACTCAAGATTATTTTCTCAATTTTATTTGATAAAAAGAAGGAAAGATTCTATTCTCAATTACTTATTCAGAATTTCATCTTCTTGTTTCATTATACTTTAAATTTATTCAAAGTAAAAAACTCTTTTTCTACGTGAAGAGATTTATTCTAATTTATCTTCCTTTTTTTTTTTCTATATAAAATGCAATAATAACAATCTACCGCATTCAGAAGCAAGCACTATTCTTTATTGATTAAAAAATAGATTAAAAAAATTTATCAAATGCTTGCATCGTATTTTTTTTTTGAAATCATTATTCTCTAAGATGATTTGATTACAAATAATATTGAAATAAATAAATTGATAACCAGAGATATAAATAAATTTGAAAAAAAAAAAAAAATATAATAAAATAAAAAACTTGAAAGAATTGTAACTAAAATAAAGTAATCAATCGATTAACTACAAATGAATGATTTGAAAGAATCCTAACTACTAACTACTATAATAAAAATATATAATAATAAATTGGTACACACATGCATGCATCAACTAGGTGTCTAGGTACCCACCCGGGTGTGAATCCCTGGTAGGTGGGCACTTGTTGCTGCTGGATTGCAGCGGGAGCCTGCGAGGGTGCGGCGGTTACATAAACGGGTGGCGGTACAGGATGAGCCCGCGAACGGACGTGCGCGTACTCCTGGTAAAGGGGTTGCCCCAGGTGTTGGGTGCTCCCTACCACCGTGCCGCTCGCGGGACTTCGTCCGCCACCACCACCACCAGGACTCAGGTGGGCCGGGTGTCCATGGTGGCTGTGGCTATGACCCGGATGCGGTGCCGAACCTACCACCTGGCTCTGCCTACAAAACCCAACGTACCAAGACGTTCTCCTTGTTATGCAATTCTCATGCCCATCAATAAGTACATTTATACAATACAAATCAGCTTAAATAAATAAATATAATCAATTTATTCAAAGAATACCACTTTTATTAAATTTATGTAACTAACTGAAATGAACTCAATGTAAATTTGCTTTTCAATACAAATAATCCATTTTTAAATATAAAGTAACGTCAACATTATTTTTAAATGTATTTTCAAAAATTGTATAAAATAAAGAGATAAAAGCAATGTATAATGTAAAAGAATAAAATTTCAATCAATTTTGAAATGGCATTTAATATGATTTTATCTTTCGCCATTAACTAATGGCATTTTTTCTCAAGTGGTAATTCTTTAAATTGAAAAAGTGAAATAAATAAAAAAAAATAAAAAATAAAAGATGATATAGAAAATGAAAAGATAATAAAAAAAGATTCGATGGTAGCAAGTGCAAGCGTGTCAATTAATATCAACGACTTATGTGAGGGTTTGCGCACTTGCTAACACGATCAATCTTTAAGATAATAATCTTCAAATAAAACGCGTGCACTAATCAATTACCGAATGCAAATTGCATGCTTAGACACGTAAGCACGCGTTTAAATTCTAAGCATCATCAGCTTACCTGTATTGGTGTACTGGATTAGCCACTGTCCACTTTTGATGATCTCTAGAATGGGCGGCTGGTGGTTGTACATATTCATGTTTATACTCTGCACGTTTGCCCGGCCAGGAGACACGTTTATCCGCATTAGTTGTGTAGACAATATGCTGTTCTTGGAGATGCGGATGCGCGCTGCTCGTGGTCACATACTGCAATAAGTAGTTATGCATATCATAGGCATCATCCTAGAAAAACATTACCCAACAACAATTAAAAAAATGATTTTTCAATTTCCTAGTATGTCTGAATTAGCTGATGATTCTGTAATTTTTTTTTTCAACTAAATGCTAAAGCTCTAGAGTAAATTGAAAATATTTTTTTACGTTTTTGTATGTTGTTCCGTTGATATTTATTTTACCTGATAGGTCGGTGGCTCTTTGCATGCTGGCGCGTGGCATGGATGTGGAGCAAGATACTCAACGCCAGGCTCCGGCTTCGTTGCGACATTTATCATGTTACATTCGGATTGAACTTTTGCCAGTAATCGTTTCTTTTGTGATTGAGAAGAATAGCCGGAACTATAAATAAAAAAAATAAAAAAAAGTAATAAATGAAAAAATTTATATCTAAGACAATGACAATTGATTGTCATAAAAGTTTTGTAGGTTATAAGTGACATATAGGGTAGGTTATAACCTATCTAGTTTAAAAGAATTTTAAACAAGGCTTAAAATAGACACTTTACATTCCGTCAACTAAATATCACTACCTTGAAAGAATATTTATTTGTTAATTCTTTTTAAAAATTTAGAACTTTCTTTTTGAAATTTTTATTAAACAGTAACTTTTCACATGTTTTAATATTTAACAGAAAAGTGTGGACAAAACCAGACATTTGAAAAAAAAAAATTCCTAAATGCGAATTAAAAATACGATGATAATTACCTAACATGATGTTGAGGCTGAGGTTCATGTTTGATATGCTGTGTTGTTTGTTGATGTTGTGAATGTTGAGATAAATGAGCTTGTTGATACAAATGAGCATGAGCTCTTCCAGGACTTGATTCGCCATCACTATCACCTACTGTAACGCAGCTGATGACATTTTTACGTTGGACCCTTGTTGTACTGTGAGAATTATTATGACCATTACTATGAGATTGGTTGCTTGTAGAATGCACAGGCTGCGAATTTTGTACAATTCTTGGAGTCGATTGTGTGCTAAAATGAAAAAATAATTCTCCATTAAACAATTATACCAATGGAAGAGAAATAATTTAATATTATTTAACATTGGCGATACCACAACCAGGAAAAATATGGTTGCAGATAAATATCATAATAATTGATCATAAAAAACCATAAACAGTCATTGTTATTAATTATGAGCGAAAAATATATTTCCTGCAATTATTATAGATTGATAAGGGAATAAATAAACCACTATAAAAGTGAGAAAGGAACAGGTTATTGGGGACGTCGTTGTTAGTTTATCGTTTCGCAAGATTTACTCCATTCTCCACACCCAGATTTCTAAGTAACCAGCGAAAGTGTAGAATTATTAGGCGCTGCTTTTTTTTTTAAGCAAATTATTTAGATAAAAAACAATTTACATGATATTACACAGAGTAATACGTACGTAAATATAGGAATATTAATAATAATAATTACTACTATTTCTTTAACTGATAAATAATTTCAAAACCTATCCAATCTGTAAGTTTACCAATTCAATATGCCAATTAAAAAAACTAATCAATAAATCTGATTTTTTAAACTATTGAACTCAATATTAACAATTAATTTAATTATTGCATTTACATTTAATTGAAGTATCAGATTCTAATGAAATTAAGCTCATCTTACATAAGGTAAGAATAAATTACAATGATAAGTTTCGAATGAATAAGAGACAGTAATAAAGAAAATAAACTTTAAAATGTAGTAAACTAATTAAAATTACTTAGATTATTTGCCTCATAAATCGGATAACACTAGAGTATTATTTCTTTTACAAAAAATAATAATGATAAGGATAGATTTATAATCTATGGCAATTAACAGTTGTACAACTCTGTGTAATTTTACCAGAGTTACTTAGTTACAGGATATAATGCAAGTTTCATGTGTTGGCGTATTATTTCATCATGTTATTATACCTTCGGATGATTTCCTCGCGAACTGGGCGTCCATCGCCAGACAGGCGAGGTGCTAAACTTTGACAAGCTCCACACTGATGATCTCCACAGCTGTCAATGATATTCATGCATGATTCTACACTGCTTTTATTAAGATTTAACTTTGCTTCTACCTCATTCATCAATTACTTCAAAATCTTGACATTTTTCGTTGATTTTATTATCTCAAAATAAGGTAGATCTAAATCTGACTTATTTTTGACGATTTTATCAAATTATAAATTAAATAATAATAACTGGAAATAATTATTTGTAGAAAATATTGGAATAAAAAAATACATAACATCTATTATCCATATTGAATTGGATTTTTTTTTTCGTTTGTAAGTATATTCGATATATGTTGAATAAATATTGGTTCAATATGATGATACAAGCTCTCGAAACTACGGAATATCGAAAACAAAAAAAGACTCACCATTTTCCAGGCGTTTCATCTTCACTATCACTGATAGTGATAACAGACACTGCAGGCGAAGGCGTATCATGAATAGTGATAGTCTGCTGTCTAACAGCAGCAACTTGCTGATGCTCTACATTATGATTACTAGCATGTTTGCCACTATGGTGATGAGATTGTACTGGTTGTTGTTGCCAATGTCCGTTAGATGGTGAATATCTTCTCATGCTACTTGGGGGTGTACTCTCTTTAACCCTCTTCTTCACTGGACTAAGTTGTTGTGTTTCTTTCTTATGCTCATGCCTGTGTTGTGATTGTTGAGGTACTGTCAAATGATGCTGATGATGTTTAGCCACACTACGTTTACTCCAACTTTGTGATGGATGTTCCACCAAAGCACTCGTGTTGTAGACTTCAGTTACAGGAAACACAGGACGCTGATCCTTCCCCAAAACAAGGGAAATTAATTGAATTGCCATGTATTTAAAATATGCATTTATTCACTCATTTATGTCAAAATAGAATCCCAGTTTTACAAACAAACACATTCTTCAGATTAAAATTTAGGAATCAGGAAATTAAGGAACTCAGAAAGGATAGACTTGGTAAAATTTTTAATCAATTATTCATTAAAACTCAAGTCTTCAATCTTTATTCTACAGAATCCAATATCCAAGTGAACGCACTTCTTTTTTCATCAGCACTTAGACTTGGTGCAATCTTGGAAAATGAACCAGGACAGGATAAAGGATAATGAAGAAGAGTAAATGAAAATTTCTTATTAGGAGATTAAATTATACTTTACCTGTAGAATAGCAGAACTATCGACAATCAATGGTCTTCCCCAATCACCGGCGTCACTTAAAAGAGGTTGTTGAATGGCTGCATGTTGAGGTGGTAATTGTTGCCATGATGGCACAATTGCTGCCATTTGTCGACTACCACCGGGCCATGATGTCTGTACTGCATTCTGTAATTCGACCGTGGGATACTTATGTACACGCGGAATGGTGATGGAATCAAATGAAATTTTTAGTTATAGATTCAAGATATAAATCATATAACTCATTATTTTATATTTTTATAGATACTTACAGTTAATAGCATTTGGCGACCCGTTTCCACCATCGATACCGGAACTGCATATTGTTGCTGGGCTGCTGCTGCAGCTGCAGCAACTGCTTGTTGGGAAATGATCGATGGTTGAATTTGCAGTGGTGCTTGTTGAGCTTGTGGTGGCTAAAAAATATATTTATGAATATTATTCGTTAAATTTCTCTATTATAGGAAAGATATGAACAAAAATATGTCAACTTGATGCAAAAAATTAAAATCTTTGAAAGAAAAAGCTTTTAAATCACATTTTATTGTAATCGATATTGTTATCAATATTTTAAAACTAAATATTAGAGTAATTGTTACAAATATTTGTATTATTTTTTTATATTCTTTATTATCAACAAACCGTTATGATCGATTGTAAAATCTCGAATAAATAAGCAAGTAAATAACTAAAATATTTTTTTATAGTTTATAAAAGCTCGCTTGCTATGACGATTTATTGTCAGATGGATTATCAAAAAATGTTTGATGATCAGGGTCACGTACACATACAGAGGTAGATTAATCGTAGAATTTCTCAGTCTCCCATCGATCCACGTTCAGAATAGAAGCTAAAGCTCTGAGCTTAACCATGCTTACTGTTTTATTATATAAAGTTTAAAATAAAAGGAAAAAAATTTTTAGTTATTTTAAAACAGGGATCTCTTAAAAAAATATCTCTTGTGACCTTTCATAATCATTATGTTTCTAATATATAAAAATTTCAATTTTATCACCGTCTAAATGAATTTTTATGAATAACAAAAAAATAAATGTAAATGTTTTTATTGTTACAATAATAAAAATCAACATTGACTAAATGACCGCATATTGGTACTTTTATTTGTAGTTACTTTCGTTGACGTACAATCAAACACGAGCTGAATGTTAAATAACAAGTTAAATAACAAAACCAATAAAAAATCAGTACTTGCGTCATTATTCGATAGAGCTTTTTTGTGACAGTAGAATAATTGTCCCAATAACTAACACGAAATGATTTACAGATCATTTGGTTTTTTACTTCAAAAACATTCTAATTACACAAAATCTAACTAATTAAATTGATGATCTTAAGAACCATTAACTATACTTAGAGACGCGCAATCAAGAATAATTGCACTGCAGACATTATTATGGAAATATTGATTTCCAGCATAAAGAAATTGAACCTTATAATTATTAGATGAATTTTAGATTAAGTAATCAATTATTTAATGTGTAAAAAAAACCGTATTTAAAAACGGTGTTTGAAAACTAAATATATTAATATTATTCAGTAACAGCCTACATAATGAAGTTTAAATATTTGAACTTTGATATCAACGTTGACATCAACGTACGAAGTATATTCTATTGAACAATAAATGTATCTTTAATCACACTGTTGAACTCAAAGCTAATTATTCTTATGAAAATTATGAATAGGGTTTATGATGAAAATTAATTGAAATTGAAATAGTCACCTGAGCCACTACAACGTGCTTGGCTGGACTTGGCATTGTTTGGTATCCAGGCGGTGGACATAATATTCCAGGGACAAGTTGATGTGGAAAATCATGAACTCCACTCCTTCCACTATTAGACCCACTTGACGATCCACTATATTGAGTTGCCCTGCGGCTGCTGTTGCTATAAATCTGATACAAGTTATCATAGCCCGTTGGTGCAGTTCGATGTTCCCTCACTAATCTTTGGACTTGATTGGTCAGCTGGTTGTTAAAAGTCAGGGTAACTGCACTACCATTTGTCGTTGGGACAAAATTGGCAACAAGAGAGGTAGGTGGAGGTGGTTGAGGTGCTGGAGGTGCTTGATGATGAGCTGGGCTTGCGGTGAAATCACCCGCTCGTCTACAAACTTCCATCATTTGCACTGATGCTTTCACGTTATTACAGTGAGCATAATCCACTAAATGGGCCAGAGTTACAAACGCATGATGTAAAGCTTCTCCGGGTGTTATACGACGCTCCTGTAATTCCAAGTTAACAGATATGATGCTAGAATATCAGCAAAATGTATTGTTGCATACTGGATCAATATGAATAATCTTTGAACTATAATAATCTCGAAATATAGGAGATTTTTTTATATTTCAACTTTCTAAAATAAAAAAATTTTTCACTTTGTGTGAGTTCACTGATGCATACAACATTACTGTAGATATAAGTGTTTGAAAAATGTAAAATGCCATGAACAAATGATGGAATTTTTACTATTTAAAATTTCCAAAAACTGTTGAAAAATAAGTGCACTTTTCTATATCGTTTGTTAATGGCATTTACATTAAAAACACTTAATATATTTTATTTTAAAACAATTTATCAGTTTATTGATAAAATAAATGTTTTATAGAACGAAAGATTTTTATATTAATCCAATATTAAATTATATCTATGATGAATTAGGTATTACTACCTGGTCCATTGTAAGCATTCGTTTGAGAAGATCAATAAATTCACGTCTATCAGCTTTTTCAGCAAGTAATTGACCACCTTCTAAGTCAGTTGGTACATTCACCTGACCGATGTCATCTAAACAATTAAAAATGTACTTTCTTGCTTCTTTAGACTTGATGCCAGTTTCTGCTTCATGTTCTTCAGGTGTTTTAAGCCGCCAAAATGGATAAGTGCTATCCATATCACGGTAAAAAAATTTGGTCGTTTTACTGGCATTATTGAGCATATGTTCAGTAGGTAGGCCCTGAGTTTGACTGATGTATCGTATTTGATCGTATTCTGAACTTCCAGGGTAAAGGGGCCAACCGAGAAACAACTCGGCGACAACGCAACCAAGCGACCACATATCTATAGCTTCACAGAAGGGGAGTCCAAGAATGATTTCCGGTGCTCGGTAGTATCGCGACTGCAGATAGGTATTGCACACTGCTTTGGAGACATGGGAGGCGGAACCAAAGTCGATGACTTTTACGCGATATGGTTGTCGTACCGGGTCGACAAGCATGATGTTTTCTGGTTTTAAATCGGCATGAATTAATCCCAGTTGCTGTAAAAAAAATATAATCAATAAGTTAGATTATTTTTATAAAATAATCATAATGATGAACGATATAAAAACTGATAATAAAGTAAAATCATTATTAAACAATAATCATAAAACTTTTTATTCATAATAAAGTTAGTAAATAAAATCAAGTAATTTCAAAAGCTGTAGAAATATTTCTTTCAATTTAATTAGCTTCAACAAAAGAGACGAAAAAAAATTATCTACATCGAAATATATTTAATTTAAATCTAGAAATTTTTTTTAATAAAATCCAGAAAATTTGTTAAACTATTTTAACGAAATAAATAAAGTATAGAACTTATTCATATAGTTACTTGATAAAATTAACGGAAAATTTAATTTGTTTTATTTTACTTTTAATTTTACTTAAAGATATTGTTTAACAATATTATGAAACATCAAGTTTAGTCTTTCATTGTTAATTGTAACGACATCTTATTTAAAAGTATTGTTTATTTATTTTCTCGTTTTTTACCTTGAGTTTGAGCAGAGCTGTAAGCACTTGTTGAAGAATAGGTCTAATGTACTTGAGTGGTAAAGGTGAAAATTTATTTTGTTTAAGAAAATCATAAAGGTTCTGCTCCAACATCTCAAACACCAAGCAAGTATGAGATTTGTGCTGAAAGCATTCATAAGCGCGCACAAAGTTGAACTCATCCGCATTTTCCTGACTCAGTCGTGACAGGATGGAGACCTAAATAATACAAAAAATTGAATTATTAACGTATTATAACGAGAAAACATTATTTATTGTTATAATTAATCAATTATAAATAAGCATTAGGTAATAATATTAACAGTAAATCATAAATGAGTATTATAAGTTGCACAATTTAAATGTTAAAAAACATTTACTTTTTATAACAAAAAAAAAAAAAAACTTTACCTCAATCTGTCCTTGGCGCGCATATGAAGGATGATTTTTAAGAATTTTAATAGCAACTATTTCATTAGTACCCTTCTTCCAACATTTGACAACCTGAAAATAGTGAAATCAATTTGTTAATATGGCAATGACCATTTATAATTGTCCTTGATTAGGTTGAGAAAGAAAATACTCTCAAGTCCGGGAAAAGAAGGTCATTCTACATTCTCTTTAACTCTATTTCAGTTTTCTAATAATCTCATATTTAATAATGAATGGAAAAAATGACTCGATTGTCTTTACAGTATCGATCCATCTTTCTTTGAAATTTAAATGTATCAACGAAGCTTTATTAATCATTCTTCAAAATCTAACTACTAGATAATTATAATGAAAATGTTAATTAAAACCTTAAAAGATAAAATATTTAGTGTATTTCTTAGATTCCCGTTAGTGTTTTTGATTCAGAAAAGATAAGTAATAAAAAGTTTTTTATTTTACCCAACTTGATTTGTGTATGACACTTTATTTATAATATTTTATATACGTATCATTAAAAGTATTTCCCTAATTAATAATAAATTTTATTTAGTAAATATTCATCATTTAAAGTTCTATTATTGATTTGATAATTGAATTTCAAGAATTTAAAAAAAAAATTCAATTTTAAAAAAAAGAATAAAATAATGGAATTGATAAATCTTTCCTCTTTAATATTAGTGAGAATTTTTCTCTGCAACATCTACTACTATCTATCTCTCACTGAGTTTTTAAAATTTACACTCATATTTTTTGATGCTTTAAGAGCAGCATAACTCCAATTTCTCACTCTAAATATAAATTTCAAGCTAATGTAAAAATGCGATATAAAAAGGCACAAGTAAGAATGTCATACGGGTTGTTTGATAATTTACATTAGTAGCATTTTGAGATAGAGAAGATATGTAATAAATAAAGTTTACTTGAAAGAAAATAAACAAAATTTAAAAAAAAACTAAAACTTATTCAACGTAAATTTTAACGTTCTCATAAATAATATTATCTTTTGTACATGTAGATATGAATATCATTGTTTGTAAAATTATCAACTTTATGTGTTGGAAACCACAAGAAATAAGTTAGCCAGTTAATTAGCATAGTAAATATTGTTGTGGTGTAAGAAATTTCACTTATATTACAATAATATCTATTACACTTTCATTTTTAACTGTAAAATTTAAACGAAGTCATGGTTTTATGTCTAAAAAATTACTGTTCAAATTACAATGTAACAATGAATCCAATACTCCAACTAATTTACGAGATAAATTGAACATAAATGACTTGATGGTGTGTGTATCAAGCATCGGAATACTTGATCGGTTTATTTAATAAAAAATCAACTATCAGAATGTAATAATTAACATGAAACATATTGGAGTAATTATCTCATCTTTACTGAGTGAATAATTCAAGTTGTATTATTTTGTGTAAATTTATTTCCTATTACAGTGTACATAATAACTTACTATAAATTATTAATTATCATCACCTTTATCAATGGTTTTAAATTGTTACGTACAGTTCAAGTTTTTAGATATTTTTCCGGAGATAATAAACATTAAATTTCTCTACTATGGGTCAGAATGATGACCACCATCATAGCATAAACCTAGGTCAAAACTTTTTAATCAATAGTCACATAAATAATTATCCCGTTAAACATTTAATACTTATGGATAGGTCAGACTCTAGGCCAGACTGTAAGTAACTATTTTCTCATTGTAATTTGAGAAAAAAAATTATTTTATAAACTGTTGTTCGAAGATATCACATATCTGTGATTAATAAAAGCAGTATTTTTATAGATAAATAGAAAATTTTAACTGTTTTAGAAATAGACCTTTAATCTGTTATGAAAACAGAACATCTTTTTCCATGTAGTTCTATTGTGTTATCAAAAGTTGACAATCATTCTATTCATCATGTTTAATTTATTACTTGATCGCTACTGAATATCAAAGTACTTCACCACTTACTCTGATAAGTTAAGTGTAAACTTTGAAATTTCAATAATTTTATCTCTTTTTAAAAATAAACCTATCTCATTAATATATTTCTGATTTACAGGATATATTTCATGGAACCTTTTGTAAGTTTTTTATGTCATAAATATTTCAGATAAAAATCGTAAAATGTTCAATTCTAGAGTTTATGAGAAAAGCTGACACACAGTAAGTGGACTTTTGAAGCTTAAATAGAAATTTCAATTGATAAATATGATGAATAGCTTACCTGGCCAAATGTACCTCTTCCAAGAAACTCAAGGACCTCATACTGATGGGTCATAGAATAAAGAACTTCATGTTGGACCAACTGATAGTCTCCATCACCTTGGGGATTACTACCCCCATTGCCAGCAGTGGCAACTTGTTTGCTATGTGACGTCATGCCTGTCTGCTTGTGTTGCTGTTGCTGTTGAGATTGTTGTGGATGTTGATGTTGTTGTTGCTGATGTTGTTGCAACGCAGACTGCTGTTGCTGTTGTTGATGTTGGGAATGAAGCTGAGGAACTACAGTACTGCCCACTGTATTGGTTGGGTTAGTAGGTTGGACTGCCAGGACCTCATTACCTTCCCTTGACCAAGTCTTTCTCTGTAAAATCATAAGTTTACTGTCAAGTTCAATTCAATTTCTATTCAAGTATGTAACCGATTTTATTCTTTGGACAGTTATTTCATTTTCTTTTTTCAGCATCAATATATGACATTTTTAATACATTTGATATAAAGAACCAAGTGATTTCTCTGTCGCCTTCTTTGACTTGCATGACACTCTATTGGGATAGTACGCCATCATCGAGCCACATCGTATCACCGTGTGTCTGGCATGATATATGAAAAGGAAACCTTGAATGTAATCAATAGTTAACGTGACTGAGAAAACGTTATCACAGGCTTATGAGAGCATACGGGAATATTAAACCACTATGGAACTTTTATGTCATTAATTAATTGATATTAATTCGCTGACACATGAAAAATAGCTTAAATGATCAACAATATCACGTACCATGCCATTTATACGTCAACATTCATTATCTTAACTAGAAACATTCTTTTTAAAAATAATATTTTTTCAAAATGGAAAAAATTCATTTCGAACACAAGATATAATTCAAATATTTGTTTTTGCTTTTGTGTATTACTAGAGATTTAAATAACTAAAAGTAATCTATGTGCAACAGATTGATATCATTCATTGTAACTCTTAAGTTGATCTAAGAATTTATAACATACTGTAAAACAATAAAGCTGATAAAATAACTTCTTTTACTTGAATTATCATAAAAAAAAATAAAGTATAGAATAGAAAAGATATTTCTTCAGTGTCAGAAAATTTAGATTCAAAGAGTAAAGTGCTTTTCTTAGAATAAATAAGTACTCTTCTTTATTCGAATCTATGGTATTTTGATAAAATAACTTGAATAACTTTTCTCTTTTTTTCATGTAAAAAAAAATTAAACTCTTATGGAATACTAGTTACTTTGAATGTTAATTCTGTAATGAATTCATGTTTTTTTTTTACTAGAAATTTATTTTTAATTGAAATTAAATAAATACTCTGATGATGATGATTTCTTATCATTTGTATTCAATTCTTTTACTTAAAAATATAAAATTGCGTTTTCTTTATCAGTTTAGTCATCATTTTTTGTATATATAAGCATTGGTTGATCCAATTTCTTAAAAACAATTTATAAGAAAATGACTTTTAGTTGAAAAGACTATACTAAGGCACAAGTTCGCTATATTTTCCATTATTGTATATCATAGAATTTAGGTTAAGTACACAATCAAGGCTTGACAAAGGTTATTTTATGGAATTTCGATTAAAATTTTTAAATAAAATCATTTTTTATATACAACATATTCCCGATGTTAACTAATATGATTAATGAAATATAAAGAATTTATAATTTCTAAAAAGATATTCTCATTCATGGTTTAAACATTTAAATTTGTATTCTATTTCATAACCTATATCTGTCAATTGCTCCAAAACTGAACTTTTCGATTGAAATTTAAATTATCTCATATAAATGGATACTAAAACAAATTTATAATATAGAAAACAATATTATCAATATTATAAAAGTTATTTTTAATTCCATTTTTAATTCAATATCTTGTCAACTTGAAAATAAAATAATCAAAATCAATATGAATTTTGAAAGGTAACAATTTACATTATTAAACAATGAATAAATGAATTATTTTATCAACAACATATTATTTTTCATCAACATTATCAAAGAACCTTGACTACTTAAACATTAAACTTCAATATTTCGGATAAATAAATATCGGATTAAAATTGAGGTTATAAAAACAATATTTTTCCTCCAATTTAGATAAAATAAATAAAACTATTCTCCATCAATAATACATTTTTACACTTTCTAGAACATTTCATCTCATAACAAGAAATTGAGATATATCATATATCAATATCTATTTTTATTAAATATTATAATTAAAAAAAAATAACCTGTCTTAATGCCTTCAATGATATTTGAACTATAAAACTTGTATACTAAAATTTACTGTAATTATTTGATAAAAACCTTTTTGGATGAAAGAAAAAAAAATCTCAGAACTTACATCATCAGTCAAAAACAGATATTTGAATATCAAGTAAATAAAAATCGAATAAATAAAAAAAATGTTTAAGCCACAAGTTTGATCATCGATAGTTGATGATGTACCTTCTGGCCACAGCGCTGGTACGTGTCTAAAAGTTTGATAGTAGACGCTCGCACCAATGTCTGCTGATTCGGGCTCTTCTGCAGCGCATTATTGTGCAGCGTGCCGAAAGCGGTGTTGGTACCGCTCACGGAGTACCGTTGCAAGCCAGGATTGTCCAATTGGTAGTCACCGGTCGATTGGACCAATGCGTGCTGGATTACAGGCTGGCTGACGTTGTAATCCAACTTACGCTTCTTGTTGTGATGGTGAACGGTATTATTACTACTGCTGCTGCTGCTGCTGTTGACGCTGCTAGTCTGCTGAGTTTGGATGAACATGTCACACATTCCCTGAAACAGTCAAAATTAATACTATTACTATGAGAATATGTATTGATTAAAGTAAAATTTATACAATTAATTACACTTTGATGTTAAACTGAACTCAAGTTTCACATATAATAGCTTTTAGCAGTAAATGATCAATATTATTTCAATAAACGTATTTTTGAATATAAATTAATTTGTGAATTTCCAATATATTGATTTTAATTAAAAATTTTTTCTAAAAATAGGTTTGTGAGTTGTTCTTATTTTAAATGTTCTTCCCAAGTTATTTGCTTTTTCAACTAACTAACGTGTTTTATCAACACTTCCATTTTAGACCTCATTTTTATATTTAGTATGAAGAATAAAAGCAAAATTGGTATTTAAGGTTAATTAGAATCAATTGTTTTTTTTTTTAATTCGACAAATAAAAGCTAATAAAAAACATAGTGTTCTTTAATCAAAAATAATGAACTTAAAATATTAGAAGAATAAATCTTTTTTATTGAAAAAAATATTGAAAAAGATTTTGATTCTAAGCTTCAACAAAGTCTAAGCATAAATTTGCTAGGTATTATACTTATTGTAAGTTATATGAATTGTTTAGACTACAAGCATAAATACTGATAATGTTTAAATATACTATAACCTTTGGGTACAGTAAATAGACTGCAATTTGCATTTAATAATGAGGAGATAGTGTTTAGATAAGCAATCTCTTGGACTAAACCAACGCAAAATTAGTCCTCGGGTATTAATTCTGTTTGCTATTATCGACACTCTATATTGTTAGCATTTGTGCCACATGATGGAATAACTGCTACGTTCAATATATGATTCCAAGACCAAACGTCACAGCTGTTGTGGTTAAGTTGGAAGAGTGCATGAGTGGAGATCGAGAGACAGAAACTCCAAGCGCCAACAGACTGCGATATATATCTCAAGTTATACTTTCAGCGAGTTCTCTTGAACCATAAACTTCGTATCAAGACATACATACATTGTAGCAACAATTGCTTACATAACTTTGTAGATAAACAAAAAAATGAGGAGAGATGGTAGTAGAACATGTCAACATGATAATTTAATAAATACTAAAGTTGTTTATTTATTAGATGGTGATAAACATTTTTTTGAATTTGGAGAATCAAGCTAGAAACATTAACCTCAGCCAAAGTTAATTAATCACTTTAGAGCTACTGAAAAATTGAATCGTTTTCAACATTCAGAACACCTTTGTAAAATAAAGTTTTTTTTTGAATTTATAACTTCAGCATCATCAGCAATTGCAGAACTCAGCATATTCAGTTCTATTTATACTAAAAGTTTGAGTTGACATTCAGGTTGAGTGAAGAATAAATAAGCATTAAATTTGAAGGAATTTTCGTACATTCATGTATGAAATTTTAGGACACTTAACTTTCTTTTTAAAAACTATCAAGAAGTGGTACTGTACATCAATTAAGCACTAAATGAGGACCATTTTGGGCTGAGTTATTTAAAAAATAGATCAAGTTTTAAAGAATTTTGAAAAAAAGTATCCAAGATTGGATATATTTTATTCTGGATTTTTCATAAAACTATAATTATGTATCATTAAAATACGATAAAATTGAAAACAAAATTGCTCCAACATGATGAAAAAAATATCCTAAAATCTCTAAAATATTAACGCTATCATCTCAGTACCTACTGCTATTAGTATAAAATAAAAACCAAGCACACAAAAGCATCTTTTATTCTTCCCAAACAATAATTGCTGATGAAAAACATCTTTAAAACATATCAAAAGCACGTTTTGTTGTCTAAAAAGAGACATGTCAAGTCAGAATGACGGTATTATGAGAATATACAAGCTTCTAAATTCATAGCCACGTGCATACATAGCATGTATAGATTGTGGTTAAACGGGTCATGAAGGAGAGTTTCCAAAGCAAGCATGTAATTATGCAGGACGTAAAGTAATTCAGTAAATAATTTTGTGCAATACAGTCTCCGAACGACGAATGCAATCATGCACAAAGACAATTCAACGTTACAGGGAGATATTCAGAGAAAATTAAATAATTATTTCCACACTCTAGAGATTTAGAGAATAGTTAAACTTTTGAATTGCTTATTTGAATGTGGTACAAGTTGAAGCAATTATCCAAAATGTATCTTTAGTCCAGTTTTCATGATACCATGTTAGAACATTAATGAATTTTCTGCTAAAGATCCTTGAAGATAATGATCAAGAAATAATGTGTAACCTAGAAAAAACCTAAATGGTCTCAATGCTAACTGATGATTGAAGATTTCAAGTGACAAACTCATCAATTATCTATATGTAATCGATCATTTCTTAACCATTCTGTACATTACAACGATTTTTATCCAGATATATCTTGCTGTTTTTTATTGACTTCAAACACATCAAGAACATGAATTATTTTTTTTTAATGAAAAACCTTGATACATACTCTAGAGCAGGTAAGTAAGTGTGCCACAAATATGTGCAGTACATTGGCTATCCGGAAATTTATATGGTAGAATCGATGCATCACTGAAAGAGGAAAAGTAATTAGCTATAAATCTTGAATTTCGAATGAGAAACCGTCATATAGCCACGAGAGAGGAGTATATTGAAGAGCACGTGGACTACTACTATGCTTGAAGCTTGATAGTTTTGACTTGGAATCAATATTCCCTCAACTCACTCATTCTCTGAATGTCAACCTGAATGCATTTGTTATTGCTTGCAGTTGAAGAATATAGAGATGAATTAATAAAAATTTTATAAGTTATATATTCTTGTCTGCAATTGTATTTTCAATCTTTGCTTTTGCTCTTTTTTTCTACAACTGCTATATTTTCTCTTGCAATCAGATACGTATTTTTTCATGGAACTTAGATCAAGATAGGTTCGTATACATTTGGTTAACATACGAATAATGAGGTTAATGAAAACAAAAGAGTATCAGTATGTGTGTGTATGTGTTAGGATAAGAATGTGTATATTTAAGAGTATTATTTAAAGTTTGGATTAATTATCTAAATTGATTTGTTGAAGAAAATATAAGAAGAGGAATGAATTATAAAATATTAGTTTTAAATAACAGATGAGATCTAAATTAAAAAGGAAATGATCTAGATTAATTTATAAATGATGCTAAAGTCTAGACTAATTTAAAAATGTTCCTCAGAAAGTGACGTAATCTGAGCTCGATATACAATAAGACTTAGTATATATATATATAATTCAAGTCTGAATATTTCAAAGGTTTTTCGTCTTACACGTGCGTGACCGTATGCGGCTATTGCCCCTGGTACCTTCCAATGTGAATTTTCAATCAGAATAAAAGTCACGGAGTTGTATTGAAGATATTTTGCTAACTTTTTAAAACGTTTGTAAAATATATCTTTACTTCACAGAATAATTTTGAATAAATTTCCTGCGGGAAACAAATAGGTTGATAAGTAAACAAATAAATAGTTTTAAATATAACAATGAGGTATTACTTGATAACATAATCATTTAATTAGCATAAAATGTAATTTATTCTAAAAGCGAGAAATTGTTAAATAAGACATTTTGTTCCTTGTTTTATAGATTAAATATTTCATAACAAAAAATTAATCAATAAAACAATTGAATTATTGGTAATATTTTTTCTTCATGACCTAAGCTCTATTTGTGCTATAAATGAAATACATAACAACTAAAGAACTTTCTAGAACATTTCATGTACTTTCCTTGACTATTTACCAACAATTATTGAACAAAAAACGTCCATATGTGGTATCTAATAAATATATTAATTAAAATTAAATAAAAATTAATAAGCTTTTAGTAAATCTAGAAACAATTCGAGTTTTTATTAAAAATTTTAAAGCTTTTTAGAAAAATTACGATTAAGTGAACATTATTTTTTCAAATCAACATTTTATATTTTTACAAAGTTGATATTAAAATGACAAAATTAATATATTAAATTAACAAAGGTTTGTAAAAATTGTTTAAAAAACATCATTTTGTCATAATTATTTTTTATAATTTAAAAAACTAAAGGCATATTTTAGTATACCGGATATTTTTATATTAACAATCTCTTAAAAAGTATTTCTATTATTATGGTTCTTATTTCCTTCTAATAATATTAGAATTTAATTAATTAATTCAATGCAGAGAATAATTCGTAATGTGTACTTAATAAAAATTGTGACATCTCAATAATTACAATCTAAAATAGTAAATTTTCATTATATTTTTTTATTTATTGCTATAAAAACATGATATTATTTTTTAGAGTTTAATTTTTATTTAATTATAACAAATATTGTTAAAATTCAAGCTCGGGTATTTTTCCGTATAAAATACCACAAAATATCATAAACTTTTTCTATTCCATCATTGTATGATAACTTCCTAAGCATAAGCTAACTTTTAATTATTAAAGTCTAATGCATAAGGAAGTGTGTAAAAAAACATATTATCATGTAAATAAGGATTATTTATTGTTTATTTTTAACAGTTATGATGCCACACATTTCCCTTTTCCCGAATTGGATAATTTCTCTGGCATTACTACATTGTGAAATATCCCAGCTCTTTCTCTCTTTGTCCTGCGCCCCTTTTTGCATCTCTCCCACGACTCCCTTGTCGACGTAGCTTGCACATATGCACTACTCCCGCGTTGTGCTCTAATTATAGAGAACCGTCAGAAATAGTGTGGCACAACATTACCAACTATCTGCTGCTCTCTCACAAGCTTTGGTTCCGGGCTTACATGTGCTAGTTACAAATGATTGTAACATGAGTCAAAACTCTTTTACACATACATACTAAATGCATATTGGTATAGTATAGACGATCGAAAAGTTTCATTAGATGTAATTAAATACTCTTTATTATTTTATAGAATATAGAGACTTTAATATATCGATTGTTTAATAGTATAATTATGTATTATTTCATTTCATTTTTTATGGTGAGGAGTTCTTTTAACTACCCAGGTTGGCATTGATTTAATGAACTTTTTCAAGTTGTTTGAAGTTGAAAAAAAAAGTGAAAGTTACAATAAAGAAGTTTATGTAGTCTGAATTTGAATACGTTGTATCTTGTAAAGCAAAAAATAAAAAAAAAAGATATTGATTAAATGACTTGGCGAAATAGTAACTATTTTTAGCACAAACTGCTCATCAATATAAATTTAACATTGAAACAAATATTCTGCGAGACAATGAAAAAATTTTAATGAATAAATTGATGTTTTTTATCAATGTTATTGTCTACCAATCATGATATTATATGCATTTAATTACAGTCAAAATATTTAATTTAATTGAATACAGTATTTGTATTGAATGTTAGTAAAAAGTAATGAATAAATATAAAAGTATGCTTTTATAGCATACATTTGGATTATTATATTTTTTTTTCAAAACGCATTTGATTAATTATCATTGAGATTCAAATGGAATCAGTTTACAATTTTTATTTATTCTGATGTAAAAATAGTTTAACAATATTCAATAAATGTAATATGAATAATTTTGGTATTTCATCAATTTTTACAGGCAATCAAGTATTATGAAATAAATATTTCTATAGAAACATTGGATTTGTATTTAATTTCAATTTGTTTACTTTAATTTTTTAATTGCTAACTTAAATTCCCGATTTTGGGTTCGTACAATTTTTAAATCTCAACATCTGATTATAACCCAACCACTAAAAGACCACTTTTCACAGTGTTTCATGAATGTTATTTTAATTTAATGACTTAAAGTTTTTAAAAGTTAATAACAATCGTGACGTTAGATAATAAAGTAAAATGAAGAAATGTATGTAGTGTATAAAACACGGAATTTCATCTCAAAGCAAACAACAAAAATGAATTGCAACAATTTAGACAATAACTCATCTCAAAAATATTTTCCTTTAATACTGTAATTAAATTTAAAGACACATTTATTCAGAAAGTGTCTGTAAACAGATGTGAGTTACAAATTTCAAGAATTTTCAGTACGAAACTTGTAAAGTTAGAGTGTCCTCGAAAACTTGTACAGTATATATAATAAATGGAGGACGAAAAGTAACGGAAAAGACTGGTGCAGCAGCAACAGTAAGAGTGAAGGGGCAGTTATACCGACCGGTACAAGTTGGATCCGCACGAATTGGTCTACTTGCATCTTTATATACATTAATGTTAATGCATATTCCCTTTAAAGCTATTCTCCAGTAGGCTTTACTCCTCGTTGTATGAGTCAACGGGTAGAACAATAATATCCGGAAGCATATAAAGTATATAGTAGGCGCCATGTCTCGAGTGTCACACTATTCCCTCGTGTGAGCACGTTCATTGTAATGCTACGACATATAGTGTAGGATACGACATGCTCTGAAGCCAATTAATCGTAAGCTTTGCAAGCCAGCTCTACATACTGACGTTTGTTACTTGAGTCATTTTGATAGTGTTTGTGTATAAGCAAGTACGGATCATTCTGTGCAAATGGCCAACTTTTGATCATTCAACTCCATTTATTAAGTCAACTAACTTATTTGGTTTAGAAAAATTATTATTGCAAGATTCAAATACATGCTAAGAATATTTTTACACCACTTTGTTTTCTTTTTTGTTTAATCATCAAAAGTAGAATTAAATTACACTGTTAGCTAGTTTTAATATTCATATTTCATTTTGCTAATTAGTAAAAACAAGTACCTCAGGTCATTCAACTTGTTTTGACTCAGTCTTAACAGTCAATTCAATCAACTGATGTGTCTTTTTACTTTTAACAGATAATAAGATAATCATAAATTCTAGATAACCTGACAATTATCGATTTTATAAATTAATAAAACGTTGTTTTTATTCAAGACTTAAAAGTTTATAATTTTTTTAGAAAAATTGATAATGTTAAATGTTTTTTCATCAATAAAAGTAAATTTCGATTTGTTGAAGCAGGTAATAATTATGAATGATTTTTTTTGGGTCGTCAATTATATATAATATAAATTGGCTATTTTAAATAATCACAAAAAAACATTGAAATTGAAATGTTGGGCGTACGTGTGGAGTACAAATGGATTAATTATGAAGATTGAAAAGGCTTTAAAACCGACTATATATAGTAATAAATGGTGATTTTAATTAACACAATTTTAATATTTAAACTCACGAATTATGGTAAGAAATAATCGGATTTAGTTGATAAGCTAAAGAGTATTTCAAAGTTTAAATATTCTAGATTTAGAATGATTATTGATTTATTTTCCGATCACACACTACTGTTTCATCAAAATTTCACGAGTAAAAACAGAATAATAAGAATTGATGTTTCTTTGACGCATGAGCTGACTTTTGAAATTTATTATCAAGTAAGCAAAACTTTCTGTTAGTTTTTATTGATTTTTTTCCAATGAATACAAAACAATATTTAAATTATTTTTATTTCTTTTTTAATAATATTCATTTTTCTATGAATAATAAAAAAGCTTTTTCCTCATATTCTAATTACATTTCCATTTTTATAACTGACCTAAACTCTGTCTAAAAATAATTTTAAGGTTGATTCTTCTTTTTTCAAGCCAAATATATAATATTGATGACTCGATCTTTATAATAATAATTTTAAAAAAATATTATTCAAAGCTGATTATATTATTTTAGCAATTATCATAAAATGAATTTATTGAAAAGAGGAATACTTCCATAATAGAATTTAATGAATTACTTAAAATATCGCAGTTGAATTTACGTCATTACTTTGATGTCATTATTATGTGATACTATTTTATAAAAATTAATTTATTATTTAATATTAAAATTGTTCAATGTAAAATATCTGTCACGATGTTTATTAATATTTTAATTAAATTCACCCAGAGAATAACAATTTTTACAATAAAGTTTTTCACGGAATAATTAATTTATATTATGAAAAAAGACTTCCGTCGGCTAATTATTATTAAATGTTACAATATTTTTCATTTTTAACACTGTAATAATTTGATAAAAAAATTTCATTCATGTAATAAATATTTAGTGACGTCTAAAATAATTATGATGCCAGCAAAAAATAAATACAACAATGCCAAAAAATATTTATAAATAAATTGTTGGGGTTTGTAAAGTTTTCAAACAATTTTCAGTCACACAATAATATCACTCGACAGTTGACATTGTCTAAACTCCATTAATAATACATGTGAAATAAACATAAACATCCACATGTATTTTATTTTTCAATATAAAATGATTTTTAATTACTTTTATAATAATAATAATAATAAACTTCTACGAAAAAAACATGATTCATAATATCAATATAATTATCACCATAAAAATAATTATTTTTATCAAATAATAAAACTAAAGTAACTTGGCATTTCAAGAATTAAAGTGAATGAAGTTGAGAAAACATTACATACATGTTGCTATAACGATTTGGTGACTCAAGGTAAAGTCATTGAGCCATGAACTCACTCAGAAAGTTGGAAACTTCCCTTATTCATAGTTTGCTGAATTATTCAAGTTGTTAGCAATTTTTCTTCAGCATAATTATTGAAAATAACGAAAGCTAACAAACAAAAATAATTCTTTTTCCCAATAATTACTTTCAAATGACGAAATTTCAATGTATTAATAAATATATTTATTGTTGTTGATGCTCAAAATACTAATAAATTAACATTTAAATCTTCAAATAATTTTTAATTCATTAAAAGCTGCCTTGAAAAATAATTTCATTCTAGTCTACTACCATATCTTGACCTTTTGAGTTTAAAAAAAAATATTACTTAATTCATAACAATGAGTCAAGAAAAATTCTATATCACTCATACAAATGTAAGGCGTTTTATTCCATCAGTAATTTTAATCTTTTATTAATAATTATTTAACATATGTGATATTATAATTTATGTAACTATTATTATTATCGTAGAAAGATCGACTTAGCAACATAGTTTTTTCCAAAACAACTATTTTGTCATTATCAGAGGATACCACACAGGTTAGTTAACATTTCTGACGATTTCATAACTTTAAAAGCAATAAAATAAAGTAATAAATGATATGACACTTGATAAAATTTTAAATTGTCTCAATAATATAACTGATGTTAAATCAATTGAAAAATAAAGGAAATTAACGAGTTTATGTATTGAAAATATACTAGGAAAATGCGTATGTTAAAATTGTAATTCTACTGTTTGTCATCTAACGAGATATATAATAGGATAATATTCGCTAGAATATTGTGTTGGTCGTTTGCGTCATTAATAACATGAACATGTACATTTAGTAAATATAGTCGTTTATCAGAGAACGTCTATTTAATATTAAACTTGATGGGGGGAAAAAAATAATGATTTTATGGAAATTTTTTTTTTCTTTTTTACTTTTGATGCCTTCTATTTCTATTATCTCTATCATCAATTTAAAAAAAATAATGAAAAGTGACATTTTTCTGACAAAAAAAATTACTTGAAATAAATTGTTGATCATAAAATGAAATTACGGTAATAAATTAATTGTTAATAATTATTTTGAGAAAAGATAAGTGAATACTTGAAAGTATATTTTTATAATATAGGAATGTCATATTTAAGTGATAATAATCAAAGTAAAAATAAAGTATTACTTTAAGAAGCACAAAAAAAAAGTTACTGAATCTAAAAATGATAAAAACAAAATACATTACATCATTGTTACATCATTTTTCATATTAAATCTAAGTTCAATTTAGTCGAAAACTAATATACAAAAGGATGTTACGTAAGACAAATGTGCATTGAACCAATAAACTTCTATAAGTCTTTGAAAAATGTTTATTATTATATATTTACTATTTTTTTTGTATATTTTGCATATATATAATATACATAAATAAATAAATAATTATATATATTTTATTAACATAAGGCAGACGTAAAATTGATAAAACTTCTTACACTTGAAAACATTTTCACTCTCTATCATCAATATTTTATTTTTCCATCGAGAAAAAAAATAGTAGGCCATCATATATTTTAAAAAATATATATCTATATCGTGTATTAAAATAAAAAATATCTCTTGTTGAGTTTTTTATATTTTCGATCTAGTGAATAGGGAAAGTTTATTACAGAAAAAAAAGCTTGATAAAACTTTAACAACTTGGCATTAAAATATACATTTTCTTACATTCTGCTGCGTGAGGAATTTTTTTGTAAATCTTTTATAGTAATACTCAACTTTATAATCAATTTTTTTTGCAACAAACACATTAGGCAATCATCATTTTTAATTTTTTTAGAAGAGTCATTACTGGATATGTCATTATGATAGTACACGTATCTAAATATTTAAGAGAAAAAATAGAAAATTGTCATTTTAAATTGTCTATCTATTATGATTCAGAATGTCAAGTAATTTTTTTTTACAATTAATAGATTATTTTTTATAGCTTAATTATAAACAATAATGAATTAATATGATTTTTGTGAAATGTCATAAGTAGTAAATTATTTGAGAATATTTTATGATCCTCTAGTCACGATCTTGATGATTGAAATATTTTTTTTAGAGTGTGAGTAAGAGAGGAGAATAAAAATGATACATTTTTGTATTATCTATAACGTGCTGAAGCAGTTATTGATATCTTCATTGAGTAATTCCCAGAAAATTAATACCACTATTCATTTCTATTATTAGTTAATTCATTTATAAAATAAAGATATTTATAATATCAACTATTAATAGTTAATTTATAACTTAACACAAAGAAGAATATTTAATGCCTTTTATTAAAGAATTATCTAAATTTTACTCCAAAATTGATCAACCTCAGAAAATAACATTTTTTATTAAAAAAAAATTGTTTTCAATTTAATAACATATTAAATAAATTTTTATATTTGTTGTAAACATTAAATAAAAAAGATTTAATTCTTTTTTTTGAAACATTGAAAAATATAGTTTCTATTCAAATCTTATCCAAATGATAGATATTTTGCCTTCACAACAATAACATCAAAATAAGTATGAATTTTTCCATAAATTGCAAACTATTACGTGAGTAAATAACATATCTAACAAAAAATCAAACAAGTTAATAATAGGCTATCCAATATTGTATTTGCTTAATGATATACATTACGACAGTATATTATTGAAGTTTTACTCCAATAAAAAAATAACTCGACACAAAGTATAACCTATTTTAAAAATAGCATTAAATTCATATCATCTTTTCCTCCTTTATACATACGTATGACTCTACGTACTTCAACATTAAACCAAGAAAATAAAAACACTGTGTAAAAAGAAACTTGCGTATCTGTTTGAAAAAAAAGGAAGCTACAGCTTCCGAGGAGATTACATTTCCGGGGTATTTTTTAGGATAAAAAGTCCAAAGTCACAATGGTCATTTTTTGTATTTTATTACTCTCTTATTCTTTATCTTATTTACAGCATAAATATTCGTTTGTCTCGTTGTTAAGTTCTACTAGTAAGTACAGTTAGAGTGATATTTATTTGCAATGATAGGTAGAGAAGGCAGACAATTGTTGAACCTAACGTAAAAATAATAAATCCTTGAAGAATAATAAAAGTTGATTATCAGAAATAACAAAAGGAAAGGAGAAAGATATTTTTTCTATCAGTCAAATGATATTTGTCTTTTGGAGAAGAGTCTTCTTAATTCAGTATAGAGTGTTATTCAAAAGCAGTAATTGCTATGGCCGTTTCTCCTGGCGTATTTTGATGAGGTCCCTCTCTTTCGTGTAACAACCGAAATTGTGGGGCTCACCATCCAGGGTTGGAAACGAAACGTGTGCAGAAACCCTCGTCAATTTGGCTGTTAAAAACGGAAAGGCATTGAGGGAGAAAGAGAAATGAAAACGACAATACTGAGAAAGAAGATGAGTTGAGATGGCAGTGGCCAGGAGTTGGTCAGAAAAATAACCGAGCTTGAGATATATATAAAGTGAATGACGATGTGAAAGAAGAAAGAAGAAAACGCTCAGAGAAGTTTTATTTGCCTTCCATGTGAAGAAAACACTCTGTGTACTCACCATTCTCAGCCAGGGATACTCAACCTCAATTTTCAGTTTTTTCTTTTTTTTCGTTTTGTACATTTGCACATTTGTTTTTTGGATAATTGTTTTATCCATGAATATTGATATGATAGTACAATAATCATAAGATACATTACAACAACTACACTCATGTTAATTAACAATTAATGTAAATGATCATTAATGAAGAATCATTTTTATTATCTAAAACCAGTTGAAAGACAGATTTATTTTAAAAAAAATATTCATTACCATCTTAAAAAATATTTTTAAAAAGAGATTATTAATAGATAAGAAAATATATTTTTACTTGAATTCAAATTATTTTCATAATTTATATCATTTTAAAATTTCAATACAGTTAATTTATATGACTCTTATTTTATCAATTTGTTCATCCTAAGATATTGATTATAAAATTTTTTAAATACTCATGTGAATAAATTTATCATTAAAAAACAGTAAAAAAAAAATGAATTACATTTTTAAATTCTTTCAACTTTTCATTGAGAAGTTTTTGTATTGAAACCAATTTTAAAAATTTCTTATTTCGACTCATTTTTACATTTTCAGATCCCTTAAACCATAGTTTTAATAAAAACATTTCAAGTTGACTAGGTAATTTTAACATAGTTATTTATCAAGATTTTTTTTTGAAAAAAGTTAAAGAGAGTATAGTAGGCTAAATTCTATACAAAAAAATATTCTATGTAGGACCTGAATATAGAGAAAAAAGCAAAATGCTCTCCATTTTTGAAAGCTGAATAGAAGCCAATTTTATATAGAAAAATTTAAATCTACTTTACTATCTGTAGCTTTTGCAATACTAAAGATATTTAAATTGGTCCTCATTTTTGACTTAAAATGTACGTGTTTGTAAAGTTTAATTCGATCAATAACAATAAAAAAGTATTCTTATGTTATACTGCAACATGCAATGTTGTTGGAAAATACCACAGTACCGGAAATAGCAACAATCTGGATTCAAGTATGTTTGAATGTATTCTAAATATGTAGAAAATGAATTAATAATATGTGATAAGAATGTTTATCATTGTGATTTTAAAAGTCAGTTCTAAAATATAAATAAATCTTTTTCATGAGACTAAATGCTATTGGTGTACCTTAATAAATTACTAAAATGTATTAATTTATATCAACACTTGCTTATCGTCAGCTAAGAAATTTGATTATTGATTTAAACTAAATGTCATTAATAAAACCAAATAGAATTTTTGTATAATCTAACTTTATTTTCCTCTGCAGAGAAACTTCCACGAATTCATCATTATTCGAAACGCGGATACCGTGCACGTCTCAGGCCAGTGAGAACATAAGTATAAGATATAATATGTACAACGAAGAGGCATAGCACGTGTATCAGTATGAATGATATTCTCTCTACTCTTCAACTTAGTCATTTATGTACACTTGCTTCTTTTACGCCAACTTTAGAAAACCAGTAATATTGTAAAAGTATTTGAGAATTTTTTTTTCCAGTTAAAATTAATTATTTTCAACATGTAAGTTTCTTTTTTTTATTATTATTATTATTATCATTATTATTCAGAAGACAAAAAATTATAATTGACAATAAAATTATGATGAAGAATTGTTATGAACTTGAAATATCTTGAATCATGTTTCAAAAGTCAAATAGTTTGATTGAAAATAATTAAAAATAATTAATTGTTAATTGTGATCAGTTTAATTTATTTATAATATGATTATTTCTTTTTTTAAATCTTTAATAAAAAAAAAATATGTTTATTACTTGAAAAATAATATATCTGGGATAATTAAAATTCAATTCTCTAAATAATTAGCTATTAATTTAAAAACTCATTCCATTTTACAATTTTCTTATCGAACTTTCACTGAACAATTTTGACTTTCAAATATTGTTATATGAACATACAAAAAAATATCAATCAAAACTTCGAGAGATAATTGAAGCACGGTCGTGTTTAAAATTCATTACACTAAATTGTTAATTTAAATGCTGATATTAATTGGATAGTTTAAAAAACAATTATGCAACCATAATAATCTAATTTTTTATAAAAATATTAAAAATAATATAAATCGCTAGATATCAATTTAAAAAAGAATTGATAATAAAAAATATTTTTCAATCTTTTGTGTAATTAAAATTTATTACACAAATGTAATGAAGAGGAAATATATAAGAGTAAATAAAAATAATAGATTACTTTATTAAATAGTGCATGAAGGTTCTCGAATGGAAAATAAGTTTTAAAAGGGTCGATGAGCAGTGAAAATGGTGTTGTTATCATTCTCAACACTCTCTGTGTCTCTCTATCACCATTACAGTGATGCCAATTACATTTTCCCGTAATTAACTTGAATTATCATTTATTATCTTATATATTTGAACTCTTTCGACAATTTTTAATCTCAATCTTTATTATTAATATTACATAAATTTAATTGCTTTTCATTTTAATTGAATAATCATTGATATTTATAAATGTTATTACAACATTGATTTTAAAAGTAAAATTCAATATGCATCAGTTCTAGTCTAGAGTTTAACCACAATAAAATATATCCAATCAATTCGTTTTGCTTATTTTTTAATCTAAATAACTTATATTTGTGGTTCAAAAGTTCATTTTCAATATTAATAAAAGTCAAGCCTGAAAATTGAATCTTAGTTTATGATAAAGTAAAAGTTTTAAAGTACAGGTAGGAATAAAACTAGTCCATTTAATTGTGATTTTAATTTTAAATCCATCGTTTCTAGTGAATTATATAGGAAAAATTGAAATAGAATAATAATTTACTGTATATTTCTCTGTGAAATTGACTTGTTTTTATATAAAAGTTCACTTATAAGCAGTCGAGAACAGAAATATTTCGTTCAATTAGTCTTATTTTTAATTATCAAAGACATCTGATAAATAATATATATCAATAAAATGTTTTATCAAATAATAACTATTAATTATTTTTTTAAAATAATATTTTATGAATATAATAAAATTATAATTGTTTTAAAAAAATATCTCTTTGGTTCAAATTACTTAAAAAACTTAAACTGATGAATAATTGTTTGAATCAATAATATAATTAATTGCAAATATAATAATTTTCATTTATTAGTGAGACATTTAATAAAATAAATGCCAAAATATATTTTAAAATTTAAACTTCAACTAATTTCTAACAACAAATTAATTTATTTCAAGAATCAAACTACAATGTTAAAGAGGAAAGAAATCTCTAGTAACATAATTTGTTCCAAGCTTAAAGAATGAAATTTTTAGGAAAATGTATAAAGATAAAACAGCCTCTAGCGAAATATTCATACTGTCGGGGTTAAAAATGTAGTATACAAGAGCAGTTAAAAAAATCAGCGATGCCTACGCAGTGAAGGCAGAGTGATGGTAATGAAGAGTGATATGCAGATGTAAAATATGATGGTGAAAGCAAGAGAGAGAAATATAACGTCTTTGAAAAGGTCTGTCGGCCTCTCTACTCGCCAAGCGGCCAAACAATTTACAACAAGTCGGCATTGGTGTTCTTCTTCTTCTTTTACTACTATCTCTCTCTTTACTTATCGTCACAAGCGAACGGCAACAGCACGTCAGCCAATCGGTGATGTTAGGAAACGGGTCGCAGCTGCTCTCACTTGCTGGGAGTCTACATTTACAACTTGGGTCAGACAACGATGACGATCGTGACGATTTTTTGAAGCCCATGTAGATAGACAATTCAACTTTAAAATTTGCTATTTCATTTTTTTTATTTTTTTTTCACATTATTATTAACAACAACTTTATCAAAGTTTATTGTTGCCCTATAAATTTGGGAGTTTGGTGGGCGTAGGCTTACACGAAATGAACAAACATTTCATGTACTTGTCAGTACGACAAAAAAATGTTCAAAACTTTATGCTTTTCATTGTTATTGTCCATTATATACGATTAATTTATAATTTAATCGTATATAATTATATACAGATGGATAAATTTTTTAAACCCTCTTATTATTTATTTACTTCTTTTTTCTGAAATCCAAAGTTTGATAACTGTCGTTATTAACAAAATATTGCTTTTATATTTAGTTGTGAGTATCATAAAGTTGTTGGTATTGTTTTCTATTTATATACTGACAGAGTATTGACAGTTGTTAAGAATTTCAAGAGCATATTTTTGAAGGTAATATTTTTATTTTTAATGAAAATAGATTAATAAATGAAACGTTTATTATTAAAAATATGTACCGTTAATAATCGTCACTAATTATTAGACCCGTGTGTACTCATAAAGACTTCAGTTAATAGACTAAATATTTCTTCTTATCTCACGACACATATCTGCCGCATAAACTTGCTGATGAAAAATAACAATATTGATGATTAAAATTTTTACACTTATATATATATATCAAGTATATCAAATTGACATAAATTTATTTTCAACGATGATTTTATATTTTTTATCATTCCTAAAATGATGATTTTCAAAAAAATAAATTTTAATATATCTTTTTATGTTTATTACGTGCGTAGATATCTTTTCTATCAATTAATGCATTAAAAAAATCAATTTTTTATTTACTTGGAGTCGTTTGATAATGGATTTTGGAGTTTAGTTTTTTTTTCTTCTTGAATCAATTTATTTTTCCTTCTACAAAAATTTTTTCAATAAAATTCTGTATTCTTGAGATTGTTCTGTGTTTATTTTCAACAAAATTTATAATTTATATTTTTTTTTTGAGGCAATGTTAGCATGGTATTAAGTAAAAATGTTTTATGTTCCTTGAAGCCATTTTTTTCGAATTTTTATTTAATAAAAAAAGTGATATTTTTAATTTTCTTTCAGACCTTTTTGAAAAACGTTCGTATCATTTTTTCAACATCTAGATAAAATACGTGTCAATTGATTCGTAGAATGAATATTATAAAATAAGCTTATTTATAAAATTTATAACAAATGAATATTTTATTATAATAAATTTTTAACCACAATCAATAAATAATTATTATAAAATTTTAGTTTGTTTAAAATTGAATAATTTTTTCGTGATAATAAAATAAAAAAATAAGAATGTGGTATTAATTAAATTGTGAGGTTCAATAATTTCTCGACAAATCAATAGTAACCTGTTTTCAATATCTGTAATTAAAGATCGATAAAAAGCCGGTTACGTAATTATGTATATTGAGATAAAAAATGTCTTTTAACAAAAAAAAAAAAAAATTCAATTAATTTTTTCCACGAATTTATGAATAATTTTTCAGATAAAAAATTACAGTTATAATTCAATTTTTTGAAATAATTAATTTTTATTTTTATAAATAATTTAAATTTATATTAAACATTTTACATAATAACTGATGTTGCATTGATCTATAAATTAATTGTTCAATCCCTATTACTCATACATAAAATATTATAATACAAATTTAATTTGTGACTGATATTACATATGATAGTTTTATTGTCAAAACAATACTCATCCAATAATAAAAAATATACTACGTAGAAAACTGGAATCCATAACATCTCTTATTTCCCCTCAAGGGTCAATAAAGAAACAAGCTGCGTTATAGAAAATTTTCAACCCAACCAATCAATCAATATTAATAATAATTTATTATAAATAATACATCATAATTAATTTCATTTAAAAGTATTATTAAGTATTCTGTGTTTATAATTTACGGAAAATGAGTATCCTTTTAAAAAATATTAATACTTGAAATAAAATTCAAATTTATATACAACTATTTAATATAGAAAGTATTTATGGTACTTAGTATAGTAACAAAATGGTATAATTTACAAATGAAATTGATTTATTTTTCAGCGAATATTTGTGATTATATCTTGGGTGCAAACAAGTTTCTACATGATTAATGTGAATAAAGAAAAATTTAGCGATGAGTGTATACTCGTAGGCTATATTTACTCATGAAGATGGAAGAGATGGCGAGCAATTTTACGAAATAAGATATGCTATTATATGAAGCTTTTGAAGAAAAAAAAAAAAAAATTATTATATATCTATATTTGTATTGTTATTTTCTTTTCGCAAAACATAGTATCATATGATTCGGTAGAAAGTTCGGTATCCAACGACATAAAAATAGAAATCTAAAAGCAAGACAGCAGCCCACGAAAATGAGATAGAATCTGATACATACTTACTCAAATGTATAAAAAAGGGAATGGATAGTATATACATACTAGGGCAACAACTTTATACAAAAAGTAACTAGAGAGAATATGTATATATACGCATTATTTCCTTGCTACGTATACTTGTCACCCGCCTCAAAAGTCAATGCGAATTCAATCCCCAAGGAATGTCAGCTCTCGAAATTTCTTTTCTCAAAGAAACTATTTTTATATTTGAAAAAAAAAAAAAAAAGAATAATTTTCCAATGGAGAAAGTTTCAAAAATATTAAGAATTGTTTTTTTTATTGTAATATTTGTTAATCTATTTTCAGCCATTTGTTATTAAAGTATTTTTGATTGAAATAAAAAATGAAAAAAAAATCGATAATAAATTGGAGAAAATTTTGAAGAAGTTATTTCCAATAATATTGAATAAATTGAAATGATTTTCAGAAATTCCTGCTATTGTTAATATGTTATACCAAAAAGGATTGAAAGTTATTGATATTTTTTTCAAAGAAAGATATTACGTAATTTTTAATAACTAAATCTGAAACACTTCAAGGATAATTAATTAAATACTCATGGTTAATTTTTCAACAGAAACAAAAATCGATTTACTGTTTGTTTAATATTGCTCCAAAATATTGCTTCGATATCGTTCAACATTAGACTTAATATGGCTTAATTGTTATTTCTATTTAAAAAAGAATACTCAAAGATTAACTACATTTATATTAATAATATTTTGAATGAAATATGTAGGCTAGTGGTGTTCATAAACTCAATTTTTTAGCTATTATTAACTATTAATGAATATCTATTAAAAGCAACAAAGTTGAACTTTCACAAAAAAAAACTTTTAAGAAGATATCAATATCTAATATGTAAATGTCAATTATTTAGCAACAATACTCATCAATTCCAAACCACAAAATGAAAACAATAGAATTTACAGAAATTACTTTCGTCAGAAAGCATTTAAATTATTTCATTCTGAGAAATTGAAACATACCAATGGTTTTTGTTCAGTTTAAAAGAAGAAACCTTTCGAAATATTTTTTTACATTAATTCTAATAACAAAATATTTTATGCTTTTTATAACTTTTAAAAAAATCTATAATTTTAATTCCCCAATAGACGAGAGTTAGAATTTGACATCAATTTGAGCTGAAATTGACGTCAAATTTCAATTTTTGTCTATCAGGATTATTAAAAAAATTCATAGAAAAAAAGAAACTTAAATAAAGAATAAAATGAAAATTAGTAGAATAGCTATTTAATAGAATGTAACTCCTGTACATATTAATCTCCACGACATGATATATGGTGATATTTTATTGATAAACAGGAATCTAAACGACGTTTGCTGACACCGAGAAATATAATTTTCATCTCATTACGTTGCCTTAGATTCATTTTATTTTATATAAAACTGTAAATCTGAAGGAACGGAGCATAAAATGAATTTCTAGTTGCATGCAAAGATTTGAGTAATTTATAAATTAACAATGAACGATAGATTTCCTGTTATTAATGACATTTGTTATTCTTACAGCTGTGACGCACGTAGTCGCGACTGGTTGAAAATATTCCACGCAGTTAATCACAAAATATTCTATCCATTATAAACATACAACCAACATAAAATGCTTCAATTGAACATCTACTAGAATACCAAGTCTATCAATAAACACCAAAATGTATATAA
Organism: Chelonus insularis; assembly: GCF_013357705.1. NCBI lineage: Eukaryota > Metazoa > Arthropoda > Insecta > Hymenoptera > Braconidae > Chelonus > Chelonus insularis. Next base: position 88,105 of record NW_023276668.1, read on the forward strand.
TTTTCTTAATTTAATTTTGAAACTAATTTTTATGAGTATCTGTTCTCTTTTCTCATTATAATTTAATTAAACACCAAAATGTAATCATGAAACTTAGGATGCACGATTCTTGGTGCTCCAATTTCACAAGAGACTATTATAAATTGTGAAAACCAGTGAGAATTGTAGAAGAAATGGTGCAAAGAAATTTTTCCGTCGGTGCATAGTTTTTTTTCAAGTCAGTGTCAATATTTTTTACTACTCACTATGTCACAATAAGTTATTCTAATGAAACATAAAAAATTCTATGAACCGCAATTGTGAAGTAAGATTATTAGAAAAATAAAGAATTAAATAAATATTGCAAAGCACGTCTATTGACGTGTCTTATGAGCATTATTATCCGTCGCATGTTCTCTCTTTCTATTCGGACTTTCAATAGACGTTATACGGGTAGCTATACGTCATCTGATACGCACAATACCCTGGGAATTTCCGATGATCATATTTTGATCGACAGCTTGAGGTATTAAGTATGTAAAACAAAAATAATAAGACTAAGAATTATATTAAATAAAACAAAAAATAAAATGTAAAAAAAATAAGCTTACCTTTCACTCCTCGGCCAGTGTCTCTCTTTCTTCACGGATGGGTTCGGTATCGTCGCGTCATGTTCTTATTTGCTCGTAAGCTGAACGCAGCTATCAGGCTGCTGCGATTTGCGTTCTTCTTTTTTATTATATTTCGTTCGTTGTAGTTTCTCGTCGTTTAATCCACGTTGAAATAAATTTTGCGTAAATATATTCAACGATTCCCAGCCATCTTGAGCCTCTCCAACTGTGTCTCTCCTCAGGAAAGAGAGACAGAATACACTATTTCGTGAAAATAATCGAGGCCGAAAAATGATGATGAGTAGTCAGATCAAGGAGAGACAAATAATTATTATAAAAAGTGGATAAAGTATTAAAGATTTAAATAATAAAGTAATAGAAGGTAGAATTAAAACTTCCTCGCGTTCTTGCTTCACTGTTTTCGCCACTTTTCACGCACCTCTCGCACCCTGAAGACGCACATTTCACACGCACTTGGCGATTCACACGCCCACTTAACCTTTTCGTAGTCCTCGTAGGACAACGTGTCAGTCTGTCGAAGGGTAAATGCAATTATTTACCCCGCGTGGAGAAACGGTCAAGCTTTCATTGCTTCGTTCCTCGCACCACACACGTCCACCATCGAGGAATCACTCGAACTCGACTGTGACTCTCTCACGATTCTCGTCTGAAGTCGTTCATCCTCGGTTAACTTCGTCTGTTTACGCTTACTTTTAGTTCAGGGACGTGACGCTACGGGGCATTATCATGACGTCTGTTTAATCTCCCGTATAACCTATCAAACACAAACACCCCCGTTTCCATTTTTTTTGGCTGATATTTCTACTTTTTTTTTCAATATATTCTTCTTGTTCTCATATTTTTCCAACTGAACTATTATTTTAGCAATTTTAATGAGATGTTATTTCTGTTTTTTATGCTTTGATGGAATATTTGAAAAATTGTATCGTGTCCAAATGGAAATGCAGTACGATGTTGGCTCCAAATGCCACTGTGTGTGTTCGGTGCGCAGAAAAATCAGCGACGTGATCACCTGCGCGTTTGAACCACCGTTGCACGAGTCTAAACAAAGATGGCGAACATTGCAAATTGTATCTTTGATGGATCAAGTCACGCGTACTCTCCTAGTGGCTAGGTTATTCATTAAATTGTGTGCCAACACGCGAGACAAATGTCGAAATCATCAGGATAAATATACAAGAGAAAGGATTTTGAATAATATTAAATAGTGATTTATTTGAAGTTAACCTTAAATTCATTTCAATTATTAGCATTGTGATAAGATAAAAAGCGAAGGATGGACATTTTTTTTGAAAAGTAAAATTACAATTGATAAATTGACGTTTTGTTCTGTTGAACCATTCAATTTAATTTTCATTTGTTTATACTTTTTTGACGAAGAACAATAAAAAGAGAGCAACTTGGAAACTCCGCCCAATTATAAAAGAAGGCGTTGATTTTTTCGTGGCACCGATGAGTCTGGCAACGCCCCTGACGCCTTGTGACATCACTGATTATTAAAGTCTGAATGATTCTAGGCTTTAATTTTACTATGTCTTTAAATTAAGGAATTTTCAAGTGTCTTTCAAACCATCTGACTACTGAAATATTTAGTTACTACGACACCAAAATATAATTGCTTACACCAGTAACCCAATAACTAAGGAAAGTAGATGTGAATTGAATATGCATTCAGAGAAAGTTTTTTCTGTTTCAAATTCGGGGATTATACATCCAGACGAAATGCCCAGATTATTAAAATTGAACAATAGAACAACAAAACTAAGACCCAACAAGGTAATCCTATTCCAGCCATCCTACACAGGTTAATTCACTTGGTCAAATGATCATTGAAGAAGTCTTGAATAAATCCGGGATCGTCACCAAACCTAATTGTGTTTTCCCCTTGCCATGATCCACATGGATAAAGCGAGTAAAATATTGAGGCCATTATTTCCTGTCATACAGGCAGTCTTACTCAGACAAAATTGTTATTACTGGGAAAAGCCAGGTTTTCATAATTGTATATGGCAGATATTGTTGCCCCCAATAATGATTATGATAATGACAAAAATATTTTCAGTCTTATTTCCTTGGTAAAATATTTTATTCATTTTATTTATAGTTCATATACTGTGTAGTGAGTTGGATCATTCAGAATAAATACAAATTATCTTCCATGATATATTTTTCAACATGTGTGAAAGAATAAAAATTACACATTTTTATGAAGAAATCTGGTAATAATATAACACGCAAATAGCCCATCTATTTAATTACTCTTGATTGCTTAAACCTTTTAGAAATCTTATAAAACAAGATTTTTATTAGCTTTTTATTTAATTAAATTATACAAATTGACATTTTATGCTATGGTGACTTATAATTATTTTAAATTTTATAGCAGTTGTAATTAATATTCAGCAGTAAATATTTAAACAAATGTAATATATTTTTTAAACTCAAGAATGAGACAACCAAAAATTATTTTATGACAAGAAAAAATTAATTTTTTCAAAAACAACTTTGCATATTTATTTCAAAAATATAAATGAATTTTGAAATTCCGGAAAACTAATTTTTTATCAAGAGAAAAATATAAAAACTCTTTGAATTAATAATGAAGAAAAAGATGTATTTAAATTGATGTCAACTTACCAGAAAAAAACTGTAAAAATAAGGTAAATTGAATTGAATTAGAATTTCATAAAATATGTTATAAATTCTTGGAAATATTAATTTTCTCTTTCGATTATTTTTATATACTAATTAATTTTATTATATTAAATACTTTTCAGGAGTTAAATTTGCTGAGTAAATATAACATAATGTCATTGAAACTTCTATAGAGTCAAATCGCGAAGTCTACAGACCTTGAATAAAACACAATGTGCAGACTCATTTTTACCCATTCAAATCACAATCACTACGTTTTCTAGAGTCCAAATCTTAATCCTCAAAGTTGACTATACTATGACGTAGTTTAGGAGTTTTAATTCACAAAGTTTGCTTTTTACTTCAGAAAAGTAATAAAACTTCTAACAACATTTTTCCACCTATGAGTTTTATATGAACAGTAATTCATATTTTTTCAAACAACTGATAGAACTTGTATATAGTTTCATACTTGATTTCAGATACTGTTATAAATATTTCAAAACTAGATATGTACATGAACATTGTTATTGTAAAATTTTATTTTACTTATAATTGAAATATTTTTTCTTTTTTATCATCTTTTGAATGTAGTGTATTATTACTTATAGATACTGTCTCTAATATAATTAAAACAGTCGATATTATATATATTTATCCGGTAAACAAGTTAAAAAAAAATAATAGCTGTTTACCAGTGTTATTAATAAAGATGAATTGGGTGATCTATATTGGACATGTTGAGTACACCCAAAGTTCAGAATTTAATTGATCTGAGAAGAAAAAAAGTGAATTGAAAGCATGATTAGTTTATTTATCAAGATATCTTGAGAAATTGCTTCAGGGGATAAAAAATAAAAGCATAAATTATAGTTTATAATATAATACTGCATTTACACATTGTGCGTCTTGAAATTGACCTAATTTAGAGTTATAGATATATGTATATATATATTAAAAGAATCATTGAGCACATGTCGTTAATATATAAGCTCATATTACATCTATGCAGTCTATAACAATGACTATTATTGATTTGCCATCTTTTTTTATATTTGTCGACATTTATTGACGACTTAACAACTTTCTTATCATTATTTAAGCTAAAGTAGATTATAATTTTTGAAGTAATAATTTTATATAAGCTTATAACTTAAACATTGTTTTTAACATTTTAGGATACAATTAAATATTTTTGTAGTTTTTTTTACAGAAAAAAAGTAAGTTTCGCAGAAGCCATTTGTTTTGTATTAAACGCTCCAGGAGGGTGTTAAAATAGGTATTAAATGAGAGACAAATCCAGGGGGTCTTCCAAATAAGTCCAAGGATAAATATTTAGGAAAGGTCAAAACTTAGGGTCGACAAAAGTCTTGAAGGAAATGTAAATTCTTAAAATATATTTTAAAATTGACATGAAATGTACGTCATTAAAATTATATTTTCCACTCAAATCTCACTGAGTCAAATCAACTCGACTTTCTCTTGATATTGGTATACATGTAATGACGTAGTAGCGGTTTACTTTCAACATAAAACATCGTGCCGAAAGTATTGATGCATTTCGGAGTACGTAATCATACTACATAGTCTCTAATTATGTTGAGTTTCTTAAACAATTGCTATCAACATTGAGAAAGAGAACAATAAAAAAAAAGTTTACGAACCGCATATCCGTAGAAAATTTGATGTGTCATGAAAAATGAATTTCTGTTAGTCACTTAAAAATAGAGTTCAAGTCTTCAATGATCTTGAATCAATATTAAATAATTAGCAAGATAAATGATGCTCATATAATTGTAATTACGTATGAATGTTAATTTCGATAAATTATCGTTTAAAATTGTATAACAAAGTAAAATTGCTTATATTTTTTACAATCAAAAAGTAACATATTGCTCCATCTACCAATTAAAAAATCATGAAAATGATTTATTACTGGAGAATGGTAAGTTATCGACAGAAGAAATTGACAATTTCTTACATTTTCTGCTTTAGTAAATTCTCACACCCTTCAAAAAATTTAAAGGGAATATTCTTATATCTCAGCAATACTTGAAAATTGATTTTCTTATCTTAAAATAGATTGACAGAAAGAGATCAATTGATGATTAATATATTAGTAAGTCTGGTTTGAAGTTTATATTCCATCAGTGATCAAACAATTTAATTTAAAAAAAAAGTAAAGAATAAGAATACTTATGATTAGCTGAAATTGACCAATACTATCAATGCTATCTCAATAATTACATTCAATTTTACAAATTTTTTATGTATATTTTAATAATAATTAAGAAATTTAGTTATAATTCAATCGTAATACAACAATACAAATTTGTATAGTTTAATTATGATAAATGAAAATTTTTTAAAATTAACCTCACATAGCAATTATTGTTTATTTACAAACACTTAGCAAATTAAAGATATTTATTATGTTCCAATTATTTCATTAATGAATTTCATGATGAAATGATATTAAAAAGCAGTGCAAATATGATAATCGCAAAAATATTATATGACAACATTACAGAGGCACTAGAGCTTCTTTTCAACGTATATTGGTGAATCCAATTTAAATAAAGATCAACTCGTGTATAAGCTCCAGGTGAATATGGTTCTGCACATCCGTATCCCCAAGACACTAATCCAACTTGTTTTCCATCACAGATAAGTGGGCCGCCGCTGTCACCCTAGAAAAATACGAACAATGAGCTTCATCGATTATTGAGCTATTGATATATCAACAATCCTCTATATGCATACTTGGCATGCATCAACGCCACCCTCTAGTCTTCCTGCACAAATCTGCTCTGAAGAAAAGGATGCTCCGAGGTATTCTTTACACTGTGCCATTTGCATTAATGGTACATTCACATGTCTCAATACCATTGGCTAAAAAAAAAATGGAAAATCTTTATCAGAGAATATTACGATTTAAATATTTTTTTCATTTCTTTAAAAAAGCCACTCAATAATTTATTTTTTTAAATTAATATATGATTCGCTAATGATGATGGATTTATTGAAATTTGAAAATTTATCATCAAAGTAATTACACTCATCTCAATACTTTGTTACAGAATGAAGAGCTTTCAGCTATTTTAAAGTTTTCTAGTTGCATTTTACAGCATTAAATAAATTAAATAAGAAAGTTCATCATTGAAATTTTAATATATATTAGAATAAAGTAAAAAACCTTGTTTATCTTACTAATTAATATTTAAAGCTCTTTGTATTATATTAATCATCATAGATGATTATTCTTAAGGTTCTTGTAAAAATAGACTAAAACAAGTAGGACATGTTAATTATTGGAAATTGTTAGAAATATACTTATTTTATTTTTAAATTATAAGGGGTTTATTACAAGTGTCGTTAATAATAACTACATTACATTGATAAATCATGTGTGAAAAAGGGAAGAAGTTATAATTATAAACAACTTTCAAGCTCTTACTAACAGTTTTATTTAATTAATCGAGTTTATTATAAACTTATTAGAATTTTTTTAAATGACATATTAAATATGGTACGATAGTAAATAAAAGGCAGAATAAAACAAACAATTTAATTTAAATATTCTGATATTTTTTCTATTTATCTGTTTTAATTAAGCTTTATAAGATTTACATACTTATTGATGTTATATATAGGGCTTAACATGAAAGTTAAATAAATGAAACAATTAATCTTTCATCAGTCAATAAATAAAAGTCGTCATTAGTATGGAGGATTAAATGAATAAAGGATATTGGAAAAATTATAAATCATCTTTCGTGATATTTCCATTCTATTACACCGAATAAATATTTGAAATGTTATTTCTTTAATAGTAATTGGCAAGGATTAAAATATCTCGAGGGTAAATGTTAACAGGATAAAATAGCTACAGAGATAAAGTGGTCAGGAAAAATACGATAATTATTATTATATTTTACTCTTGTATACCCAACTGGGTTTTTACATTTCGACTATATACACTCAATACAGACCAACTTATATCTAAATGAACTTAAGTTTAAATTTAAATTATAAAAATAATTTTTCTTTTTTTAAAAATACGATAATTATGTATGCTTTATTTAATTTATCACATGATAGAAAAATAGACTTGTACAGATATTTCACGTTTTACTAAAAGATACATTATAAGGTCAAGTATTAAACAAAAAAATTATTAACTTACGTCATATCTATTAGCCGTTCGACCCCAACCGGATACTGTACAAATTTTTGGATCGTTGAATAATGTATGGTCATAAAAGCTTGGCACTGGTAAGAAATTAACATAACGCGTTAAACGAAAAGGTTTTACAATCTGAAAAGGAATTAAAATAAAAATTTTTTATTCAAAAAATCATCAAGCGAGGTGTTTTATAATGAGCATGCATAAAAGTATATTCAGAACCTTAACGAGTCCAATGTCATGAGTCATTGGACGAAAAGTGAATTTAGGATGAGGAATAATCCATTCAACATTGCGAATTTGCCATGTTGGAGAATATCCTAGATTTGAGCTTCCTGCCATCACGACAAATGCATTATAATCTTCAGGAGTCCAGTGAACTCCAGAATTTCTATTAATCCAAAAAACAGAAACACTTCTTTTTTTTATCAACATTTATCAGACACTTTAATGATGTTCAGCACGCTTCATATATTTATATGTACATTTAATCCCCAGATTTAGTATAAAACATTCGCAACAAGCAAAAAAGATTTGAGTTATTTTTTAGAGATAAAAAAAAACATAAATAAAATAAACAAATTCCACAAATTCCACAAATTATTGAACCGGAAGTTAAATTAATGTTTATTCACTATTTCAGGATTATTTAAAAAAAAAAATCATCACTTGATACTTAAGTGGGAGAGAAAATTGATTAATAATGGATTATTGGAAAATTTTAATCTGTACATTTGAAACGGTGTTGAGTTTTCTTCTGATTAAAACCAACGATTAATACATACCTAACTAAACAATGAGCAGCGGTTAGTACAAAACTAGGTTTAATATAACTACCACCACAGTGATGTGAAAATTCGTGTCGCCACTGAATAGAAACCTGAGGTAATTAATTAGTAAACAATGAGATTAAATGAAAAAAGTAATTTACACAAATTATATAAATCAATGTATTCGTTTACCATGAACGGCATTGCTTCAATACTAATCGATTCACCGCCAACAATTCTATTAGCTATCGTTTCATTATTCATTTGAATATCAGCAGTCCTTGATGATATTAGTGAAGATGATAGTGATGAAGTGCCCAAAATAAATGTGATAAAATTGATGAATATAACTAAGCAATAAATCACTGAAATCCAAGACATTTTCAACAGAAATATGAACTACATGTCAAAATGCGTCATTCAATGGTGGTTAATAAATTTGAAGGAAATTTAATTAAACATCTGAACAGCGTTTTGGTATCGGTTTATACATATATATAGATATATATATATATATATTCTTCATCTGTTACATATATTATTTACGTATTTTACATAATTTATTTTATTTTCATATTTATTAGTAGTATACTCTGTAGCAATTGACTTGATTATTAAGGTAAGATTTTGTGTATCACACATAGAATATATCCCAGAGCAATTGGTGTGAATCCACGTGGAAGATCAGCCAATGAAGTTGGAGCAGGCGCTAAAATTATTTCCACTGCACATGGATGAGATGAAAAAAAATCAATTATCGACATGACTCTGTTATAAATGTAAAGAAAACAAGATAAAAATAAAAACCCCACCTGTTACAGTCTTTGTTCTGATGTCAGCGTAGTCTTTCTGATGAATTAAGTAAGTATTTGGTATTGTCGCTCGACAACTAATTTCTAAACGTCCATTTTTTCCAACATGAAGAGCTGATACTTCAATTGCTAATTTCGAAGTTGCTGACATCAAGTTTTTTTTGTGCTGACGGTATGGGTAAGATGTGACAAGTGTCTCAATTACCTAAATCATTCACAAAAAGGAACTCATTCTCTGATAGCTAATATTAAATAATATTATTACAATATTATTATATAACTTTTATTAGTGTATTCTCGGTTTTATTTCAATAATATTCAAATAGCACGAGGTATAGGTACTCGAAATAAACGTATTCTACATGTCATTTCAATGGAGTGAATTATAATAGATATTAATGTTGAAGATTTCTAAGAGTTGAAGAAATGATTTTTTAAAAGACTGAAATGGAGCATTTCAAATTTCTCTTTAAAATTTAAAAACCCCACTTAAAAGCTAAAAGTGTCTTTTTTGTGAAAAATGTTGTTGAATTGAGATAAACTTCAGTTGTTTCAAGTTTAAACTTTTCAGTTTTTGTTATTCGTTATTATTGATCATCTTGACGGATGAAAGTTGAAGAAGAGCAAAGAAAAAAATTTCTAAATTTTTAATTAACTTCAAAGGTCTTTGTAGACCAAGTAGAAAGAAAAAATCACTTAAATCTCAAGGTGGCATCTTGAAGCTTGTTATACTTTCACCTTAAAGATATTTTTTTTTATTGTCATACATTTTTTTATTTATCGTTCAAGCTATCAGCTGTGGTAAAAAATCACTTTTGCGGTTGAGTGTGCATAATTTACGAACAAACGATCATAAAACAATTACCTCCGGTATGATAAAAAGTATGAAAGTGTGTTATTTAAACTAACATCATTAAATTTATAGTTGAACATTTTATTTTATAATTTTTTATTTCAAAACAATAGATTGAGAGATTAAATTAAATCTTTTACTATTAGTTCTAGCAAAAGTAAGTATCTCATGTTAAAGTTTTTGATATTAAATTTACTAGGAAAATAATATTTTATATGTAATAAAATTCCTTATTGTTTCAGTTTGACAAGTACTTCAAGCATAGTTAAAGTAAATCAACCAACATCAAAGTACAAACAAAGGACAAAACAATACCAATTAATCTATTAATTTGTAAACTATTAAATTTTGAAAGTTTGACTGTCACAGTTTTAGTGTATCATCGTTTAATAATTATTGAACACAAGGTGTTCATCAATAGTATATTTTCATATCTTAATTTTAAATCAATTTTGCCATGAAGAGAAACAAAAACTAACCATTTTTTATTTACTTCAATGAATTGTTTATCATAATCACACAACTTTTTTCGATACATCTTTAATTTCAACGATTTTTATCTCCCATTGAATTGTAAACAATACCAAATAATAAAACGGCTGTTACTACATCACTATAAAAAAAAGTTTTCATTAAAAAAAACGAATATCATTTTTATTCTGTAAATGTTTTATTCTCTACCAAGTTGCAAAAGTATAATATTCATGATTATCTTTTCCTATTAAAATAATTGTCACATGAGAACTCTTGTATTTTTTTATTTCCCCAACGCTTATGTAAATTTTTAACTGCATTTATGGAATCTCGTTAATTCTGATAAAAGTGAAAATGAACACTTGTGGAGAGTTGGTTAAAAATAAAATTAACGGCAAAATACTTGTAGTTCGACTTTTGAATGCGATATGGTAACTTTTTTGCGGTCAAACGTGCGAGATAAATAAAAAAAATTATTTTCTCACTTGAATTAAAACTAATTCATAAATTTAATAAAACAGTAAATAATCAATAAAAAAATATAAAACATTAATGTCGATTCATATGATGATAACAGTTATCTAACGATAGCCATGTTGTTGTTGTTGTACACAAACCAAACGGAAATAGTTGTGACAAAATCTAAAATACCTCAATACCGTTGATGAGCCATGTCAAATGAGGAACAGGATATGCAGGAGATGAGGTACAATTTGCTTCAAGGACTTCCCCCACAGTATAAACATCCTTCTTGAAAGTTATGTGCGGATTATCTGACTGAGGTACTAAAAGACACAGAGAAATGACTTAATTTATCTCATTGTCTTGAGGGCACTCGAGTCTCTTGTATACACTTCAACAAGTTTATTATGGTCAAGTGTTGGGTTTAATAATTTGTTTTGTGATATTATAGGATGCTACACAAGACATACCTATAACTTGTAAATTGACAGCATTAGAAGTTGCAGCATAAATTGGGGAAGACGAAGTAACCGAGCAGCTATACGAGCCAGAAGCTTCAAAGCGAACTGCGTTTAATCTGATTGTCTTGGCATCGAGCGAATGCTGAAATTAAAAAAAAAAAAACATTGTTGATAGAAGGTATATGTTTCAAAAATTCATATCATACTTTTTTAAGCAAAATTTTGAATAAACTTGTACATGCCTGTTACAATTTATTGTCAAAATCTAGAATATATATTTTTAACCTTAAAATTTTTAACGCATCATTGATTTATCTTAGTAGGTTTCTGATGATAATAATGATAATCAAAAAAGATCAATGAAAATTTATTACATACTATTCACAAGAAAAACTATTGTTATATCAACAATAGTAGCAAATAAATGATTAAACAAATTTTCTTGACTTAGAATTGAGATGTAAAGTAAATATTGTTATGATGTTAATAAGACTTTATTTTCATTTTTTTGATTAATTATAACCATCAAACTCTGAAGTTTAAATTGGTTTATTGATTGTCTATAAGCGATCAATAAATCTATAAGATGATAATTGGACAAGTTACATTTATATAAAAATAATAAACTTATAGTTAGCTGAAAGCTTATTAAAATGGATTTATGTATTAAACCAATTCTAAATAAAATTCGATCAACTTTCTGCTTGATGGAAAAATATATTTTATATATTTTCTGGTTCTCTACTTTCAATTAAGTCAAGAAAAAGTTTATTAAATTCAATTTATCAATATCAAGTATCTTTTATTTACTAAACAAGACCCAAGTAATTTCATTCTACTTTTGCTAAAAGTGTAAAGCTACAAATTGTGATTAAAAATAAAAGTATGTTGTGTGTTAATTTTGAATGACGATAGGCTAATAAGTTTAATCTATTTCAGCAGAAAACACGTTCCGGGATGATTTACATATAAGTGGAGAACCAATATAGTTGCAGCATCTCATTTATAAACCACAGCAGAAGTCATTGAGTAAATATGACAGTGAAATGGCATATTAGTTTGGTTATTTTATTCATAGTACAGTCACTTTTCTCTAATGCAAAAC